>NW_020620825.1:14659045-14669395 GCF_003573695.1 Papaver somniferum | reverse complement strand
CACTATATGTCTGGAAATTGGTAAGAACGATGAATCCTTAGCAGTATACAGGTTAGATTCTATGGGAATGTTCACGGAAACCCTAAACGCACACGAATTCGTCAACTTCGAGATAGATACTGGCTCCAGATCGAAACCTGTCCAGGATCGGACCGCTATAAGTGTGGAAATTCGTAAGAATGATGAATCTTTAGCAATTTCCGGCCAAGATTCCATTGGAATAATCTCAGAAACCCTAAACGCACACAAATTCGTCAACTTCGAAATAGATATTGGCTCCGAGATCGAAACCTGGCCAGGATTGAACCACTATAAGTCTGGAAATTCGTAAGAACGATGAATCTTTAGCAGTTTCAATCCAAGATTCCATGGGAATATTCTCAGAAACCCTAAACGCATATGAATTTGTCAACTTCGAGATACATATTGGCTCCGAGATCGAAATCTGGCCAGGACTGACCACTATAAGTTTGGAAATTCGTCAAAACGATGAATCTTTAGCAGTTTCCGGGATAAATTCCATGGGAATATTATCAGAAACCCTAAACGCACACGAATTCGTCAACTTCGAGATAGATACTGGCTCCGAGATCGAAACCTGGCCAGGATCGGACCACTATAAGTCTGGAAATTCGTCAGAACGATGAATCTTTAGCAGTTTCCGGGCTAGATTCTCAGAAACCTTAAACGAACATGAATTCGTCAACTTCGAGATAGTTACTGGCTCCGAGATCGAAACCTGGCCAGGATCGAACCACTATAAGTCTGGAAATTCGTAAGAACGATGCATATTTAGCAGTTTCTGTCCAAGATTCCATGGGAATATTCTCAGAAACCCTAAACGCATACGAATTCGTCAACTTCGAGATAGATACTGGCTCCGAGATCGAAATCTGGCCAGGATCAGTCCAATATAAGTTTGGAAATTCGTCAAAACGATGAATCTTTAGCAGTTTCCGGGATAGATTCCATGGGAATATTCTCAGAAACCCTAAACGCACACGAATTCGTCAACTTCGAGATAGATACTGGCTCCGAGATCGAAACCTGGCCAGGATCGGCCCACTATAAGTCTGGAAATTCGTCAGAACGATGAATCTTTAGCAGTTTCCAGGCTAGATTCTCAGAAACCGTAAACGAACATGAATTCGTCAACTTCGAGATAGATACTGGCTCCGAGATCGAAACCTGGCCAGGATCGGACCACTATAAACCTGGAAATTCGTAAGAACGATGAATCTTTAGCAATTTCTGGCCAAGATTCCATTGGAATATTCTCAGAAACCCTAAACGCACACAAATTCGTCAACTTCGAAATAGATACTAGCTCCGAGATCGAAACCTGGCCAGGATCGGACCACTATAAGTCTGGAAATTCGTAAGAACGATGAATCTTTAGCAGTTTCTGTCCAAGATTCCATGGGAATATTCTCAGAAACCCTAAACGCATACGAATTCGTCAACTTCGAGATAGATAATAGCTCCGAGTTCGAAATCTGGCCAGGATCGGACCACTATAAGTTTGGAAATTCGTCAAAACGATGAATCTTTAGCAGTTTCCGGGATAGATTCCATGGGAATATTCTCAGAAACCCTAAACGCACATGAATTCGTCAACTTCGAGATAGATATTGGCTCCGAGATCGAAACCTAGCCAGGATTGGACCACTATAAGTCTGGAAATTAGTCAGAACGATGAATCTTTAGCAGTTTCCGGGCTAGATTCTCAGAAACCCTAAACGAACATGAATTCGTCAACTTCGAGATAGATACTGGCTCCGAGATCGAAACCAGGCCAGGATCGAACCACTATATGTCTGGAAATTCGTAAGAACGATAAATCTTTAGCAGTTTCTGTCCAAGATTCCATGGGAATATTCTCAGAAACCCTAAACGCATACGAATTCGTCAACTTCGAGATAGATACTGGCTCCGAGATCGAAATCTGGCCAGGATCGGACCACTATAAGTTTGGAAATTCGTCAAATCGATGAATCTTTAGCAGTTTCCGGGATAGATTCCATGGGAATATTCTCAGAAACCCTAAACGCACAGGAATTCGTCAACTTCGAGATAGATACTGGCTCCGAGATCGAAACCTGTCCAGGATCGGACCACTATAAGTCTGGAAATTCGTAAGAACGATGAATCTTTAGCAATTTCCGGCCAAGATTCCATTGGAATATTCTCAGAAACCCTAAACGCACACAAATTCGTCAACTTCGAAATAGATACTGGCTCCGAGATCGAAACCTGGCCAGGATCGAACCACTATAAGTCTGGAAATTCGTAAGAACGATGAATCTTTAGCAGTTTCTGTCCAAGATTCCATGGGAATATTCTCAGACACCCTAAACGCATACGAATTCGTCAACTTCGAGATAGATACTGGCTCCGAGATCAAAATCTGGCCAGGATCGGACCACTATAAGTTTGGAAATTCGTCAAAACGATGAATCTTTAGCAGTTTCCGGGATAGATTCCATGGGAATATTATCAGAAACCCTAAACGCACACGAATTCGTCAACTTCGAGATAGATACTGGCTCCGAGATCGAAACCTGGCCAGGATCGGACAACTATAAGTCTGGAAATTCGTCAGAACGATGAATCTTTAGCAATTTCCGGCCAAGATTCCATGGGAATATTCTCAGAAACCCTTATCGCACATGAATTCGTCAACTTCGAGATAGATACTGGCTCCGAGTTCGAAACCTGGCCAGGATCAGATCACTATAAGTCTTGAAATTCGTCAGAACGACGAATGTTTAGCAGTTTCCGGCAAAGATTCCATGGGAATATTCTCAGAAACCCTAAATGCACACAAATTCGTCAACTTCGAGATAGATACTGGCTCCGAGATCGAAACTGATAGACGCATTTATGTGTCTAATATAGCTCATTTGTATATATTGTTAGTACTCGATATTGTACTTATTTGGTTATTTTATGTATTTGTAGGTGTTTTTGGAAAATAATCTCTTGCGGCGAATTTGGCTAAAAATGTGGCATTTGGACCTCCGTTGATAACGTACCGGAAGCGCCTCAGAAGTGTACCGGAAGTATCCCAGAAATACCCCGGAGGAACCCCGAAAAAAGTGCGGAAAATGCCCCAGAGGACACTTGCTATACGGACCCTTGATTTTGGACAAGGGGTAACCTAATTACTAAGGGGTGACCCATTTCCAGGCATCTGCTAAAGGGAGACCAGCCACAGATAAGGGGAGGTCAACTTCTCAAATTTAAAAGCAAATTTTGGCGGGAAAATGCATGCAGCGTCTGGCAGATTTTGGTTCGATTATTGGAGGAGTTTTAATGCGATTAAACACCGGAAATCAGTTGGGATAATCCTGTTAGACCTAAACAGACCCTATTCAAGTGATTGGGCTGATCGAATTGGGCTGGAATGGCCGGGAGAAGTAATCAAAGTTCAAACAGGACACGTACTTTCTGTTCAAGTTTCAAAGATTTGTGAGAGATATTTGGGAGAGTTTGACGCTGGAAATTAATGTATTTAGTCTTGTTCACGTCTTAAGAAGAGTTTGGTACCTATTTTATAGCTAACAGACGCGTACAAACACTGAAGAGGTGATTATTCTCTCAACAGCGCCGAGAAGAAAAAGAAAAGAAAAAGTCGGATTCAGTAGAGATTTTTGGGGATTAAAAGACTATATAAGAGAGGGTTCGAGTCATAGAAGGGTTAGAAACCCTTAGGAGAGAGTTAGGAGGAGTTTAGAGACGAGTAGAGGAAGTTACAGAGAATTGGTGCTGCTGCTGCTGCTGCCATTAAAGCTTCTGAAGAACACGAAGAACAGACTCGCAGAGACAGTCGTTCTTCAGCAGACTTATTTTCATACCACTGTCGTTGTTTCACAGCAGTACATAGTTATCGTTTACAGCAGTCTTAAATTACCATACTCTTTTGTAACAGTGGCGCTGTAACACCACTACAGCGTTGCAAATTCCTTTTTCATCTTATATTCATCAATAAAAACACCTATTTTAGCCATGAATTTATCTTGTGAGTGTGTTTTTAGGATGAGGAGCTAAACCCATTAGCCAAGGCGACGGAGGAAGCCATTGGTCCTTATTTATGGTATAATTCTAACTTTATTATTTATTTGCAATATTATTACATGATTATTTGCATGGAATTTTAATTGAAAAATTGATTTTTATTGAATAATTGTGATTCATTTTGATGGAGCATGCTTAGTTTAAGACTCTTGATGTTTCATGCTTGGTGTTTACATTTATTACTTCAAAAATCTACAAAAGGCATAATATTAGAATCACTCTAAAAGAAAAATTGCATGAATATTAATTATTAGAATTTATCAAATAATGGGTCAATGGTGGAATCCAAGTCTTGGTGTTTTTCTCTGAAGGTTTGAACTATTTTATTTATTTGTGTGTTTAATTTAAATCTAAAAAAAATTGTTTTCTTCACAAGTCTGAAAAGACCCCTTTTTACCACTACTACTACAATCACTATTTGAAAAACCAGCAGAAACCTGGCCAGGATCAGACCACTTTAAGTCTGGAAATTCGTAAGAACGATGAATCTTTAGCAGTTTCCGGCTAAGATTCCATGGGAATATTCTCAGAAACCCTAAACGCACACAAATTCGTCAACTTCGAGATAGATACTGGCTCCGAGATCGAAACCTGTCCAGGATCGGACCACTATAAGTCTGGAAATTCGTAAGAACGATGAAACTTTAGCAATTTCCGGCCAAGATTCCATTGTAATATTCTCAGAAACCCTAAACGCACACAAATTCGTCAACTTTGAAATAGATACTGGCTCCGAGATCGAAACCTGGCCAGTATCGAACCACTATAAGTCTGGAAATTCGTAAGAACGATGAATCTTTAGGAGTTTCTGTCCAAGATTCCATGGGAATATTCTCAGAAACCCTTATCGCACATGAATTCGTCAACTTCGAGATAGACACTGGCTCCGAGATTGAAACCTGGCCAGGATCATACCACTATAAGTCTGGAAATTCGTCAGAACGACGAATCTTTAGCAATTTCCGCCAAAGATTCCATGGGAATATTCTTAGAAACCCTAAACGAACATGAATTCGTCAACTTCGAGATAGATACTGGCTCCGAGATCGAAACCAGGCCAGGATCGAACCACTATAAGTCTGGAAATTCGTAAGAACGATGAATCTTTAGCAGTTTCTGTCCAAGATTCCATGGGAATATTCTAAGAAACCCTAAACGCATACGAATTCATCAACTTCGAGATAGATACTGACTCCGAGATCGAAATCTGGCCAGGATCGGACCACTATAAGTTTGGAAATTCGTCAAAACGATGAATCTTTAGCAGTTTCCGGGATAGATTCCATGGGAATATTCTCAGAAACCCTAAACGCACACGAATTCGTCAACTTCGAGATAGATACTGGCTCCGAGATCGAAACCTGGCCAGGATCGGACCACTATAAGTCTGGAAATTCGTAAGAACGATGAATCTTTAGCAGTTTCCTGCCAAGATTCCATGGGAATATTCTCAGAAACCCTAAACGCACACGAATTCGTCAACTTCGAGATAGATAATGGCTCCGAGATCGAAACCTGGCCAGGATCGGACCACTGTAAGTCTGGAAATTCGTAAGAACGATGAATCTTTAGTAGTTTTCGGGCTAGATTCCATGGGAATGTTCACGGAAACCCTAAACGTACACGAATTCGTTAACTTCGAGACAGATACTAGCTCTGAGAGCGAAACCTGGCCAGGATCGGACCACTATAAGTCTGGAAATTCGTAAGAACGATGAATCTTTAGCAGTTTCTGTCCAAGATTCCATGGGAATATTCTCAGAAACCCTAAACGCATACGAATTCGTCAACTTCGAGATAGATAATAGCTCCGAGTTCGAAATCTGGCCAGGATCGGACCACTATAAGTTTGGAAATTCGTCAAAACGATGAATCTTTAGCAGTTTCCGGGATAGATTCCATGGGAATATTCTCAGAAACCCTAAACGCACATGAATTCGTCAACTTCGAGATAGATATTGGCTCCGAGATCGAAACCTAGCCAGGATTGGACCACTATAAGTCTGGAAATTAGTCAGAACGATGAATCTTTAGCAGTTTCCGGGCTAGATTCTCAGAAACCCTAAACGAACATGAATTCGTCAACTTCGAGATAGATACTGGCTCCGAGATCGAAACCAGGCCAGGATCGAACCACTATATGTCTGGAAATTCGTAAGAACGATAAATCTTTAGCAGTTTCTGTCCAAGATTCCATGGGAATATTCTCAGAAACCCTAAACGCATACGAATTCGTCAACTTCGAGATAGATACTGGCTCCGAGATCGAAATCTGGCCAGGATCGGACCACTATAAGTTTGGAAATTCGTCAAAACGATGAATCTTTAGCAGTTTCCGGGATAGATTCCATGGGAATATTATCAGAAACCCTAAACACACACGAATTCGTCAACTTCGAGATAGATACTGGCTCCGAGATCGAAACCTGGCCAGGGTCGGACCACCATAAGTCTGGAAATTCGTCAGAACGATGAATCTTTAGCAGTTTCCGGGCTAGATTCTCAGAAACCCTAAACGAATATGAATTCGTCAACTTCGAGATAGATACTGGCTCCGAGATCGAAACCTGGCCAGGATCGAACCACTATAAGTCTGGAAATTCGTAAGAACGATGAATCTTTAGAAGTTTCTGTCCAACATTCCATGGGAATATTCTCAGAAACCCTAAACGCATACGAATTCGTCAACTTCGAGATAGATACTGGCTCCGAGATCGAAATCTGGCCAGGATCGGACCATTATAAGTTTGGAAATTCGTCAAAACGATGAATCTTTAGCAGTTTCCGTGATAGATTCCATGGGAATATTCTCAGAAACCCTAAACGCACATGAATTCGTCAACTTCGAGATAGATACTGGCTCCGAGATCGAAACCTGGCCAGGATCGGACCACTATAAGTCTGGAAATTCGTCAGAACGATGAATCTTTAGCAGTTTTCGGGCTAGATTCTCAGAAACCCTAAATGAACATGAATTCGTCAACTTCGAGATAGATACTGGCTCCGAGATCGAAACCTGGCCAGGATCGGACCACTATAAGCCTGGAAATTCGTAAGAACGATGAATCTTTAGCAATTTCTGGCCAAGATTCCATTGGAATATTCTCAGAAACCCTAAACGCACACAAATTCGTCAACTTCGAAATAGATACTGGCTCCGAGATCGAAACCTGGCCAGGATCGGACCACTATAAGTCTGGAAATTCGTAAGAACGATGAATCTTTAGCAGTTTCTGTCCAAGATTCCATGGGAATATTCTCAGAAACCCTAAACGCATACGAATTCGTCAACTTCGAGATAGATAATAGCTCCGAGTTCGAAATCTGGCCAGGATCGGACCACTATAAGTTTGGAAATTCGTCAAAATGATGAATCTTTAGCAGTTTCCGGGATAGATTCCATGGGAATATTCTCAGAAACCCTAAACGCACATGAATTCGTCAACTTCGAGATAGATATTGGCTCCGAGATCGAAACCTAGCCAGGATCGGACCACTATAAGTCTGGAAATTAGTCAGAACGATGAATCTTTAGCAGTTTCCGGGCTAGATTCTCAGAAACCCTAAACGAACATGAATTCGTCAACTTCGAGATAGATACTGGCTCCGAGATCGAAACCAGACCAGGATCGAACCACTATAAGTCTGGAAATTCGTAAGAACGATGAATCTTTAGCAGTTTCTGTCCAAGATTCCATGGGAATATTCTTAGAAACCCTAAACGCATACGAATTCGTCAACTTCGAGATAGATACTGGCTCCGTGACGAAATCTGGCCAGGATCGGACCACTATAAGTTTGGAAATTCGTCAAATCGATGAATCTTTAGCAGTTTCCGGGATAGATTCCATGGGAATATTCTCAGAAACCCTAAACGCACACGAATTCGTCAACTTCGAGATAGATACTGGCTCCGAGATCGAAACCTGTCCAGGATCGGACCACTATAAGTCTGGAAATTCGTAAGAACGATGAATCTTTAGCAATTTCCGGCCAAGATTCCATTGGAATATTCTCAGAAACCCTAAACGCACACAAATTCGTCAACTTCGAAATAGATACTGGCTCCGAGATCGAAACCTGGCCAGGATCGAACAACTATAAGTCTGGAAATTCGTGAGAACGATGAATCTTTAGCAGTTTCCGGGATAGATTCCATGGGAATATTATCAGAAACCCTAAACGCACACGAATTCGTCAACTTCGAGATAGATACTGGCTCCGAGATCGAAACCTGGCCAGGATCGGACAACTATAAGTCTGGAAATTCGTCAGAACGATGAATCTTTAGCAGTTTCCGGCCAAGATTCCATGGGAATATTCTCAGAAACCCTTATCGCACATGAATTCGTCAACTTCGAGATAGATACTGGCTCCGAGATCGAAACCTGGCCAGGATCAGATCACTATAAGTCTTGAAATTCGTCAGAACGACGAATCTTTAGCAGTTTCCGGCAAAGATTCCATGGGAATATTCTCAGAAACCCTAAACGCACACAAATTCATCAACTTCGAGATAGATACTGGCTCCGAGATCGAAACCTGGCCAGGATCGGACCACTATAAACCTGGAAATTCGTAAGAACGATGAATCTTTAGCAATTTCTGGCCAAGATTCCATTGGAATATTCTCAGAAACCATAAATGCACACAAATTCGTCAACTTCGAAATAGATACTAGCTCCGAGATCGAAACCTGGCCAGGATCAGACCACTATAAGTCTGGAAATTTGTCAGAATGACGAATCTTTAGCAGTTTCCGGCAAAGATTCCATGGGAATATTCTTAGAAACCCTAAACGCACACAAATTCGTCAACTTCGAGATAGATACTGGTTGTGAGATCGAAACCTGGCCAGGATCAGACCACTTTAAGTCTGGAAATTCGTAAGAATGTTGAATCTTTAGCAGTTTCCGTCTAAGATTCCATGGGAATATTCTCAGAAACCCTAAACGCACACAAATTCGTCAACTTCGAGATAAATACTGGCTCCGAGATCGAAACCTGTCCAGGATCGGACCACTATAAGTCTGGAAATTCGTAAGAACGATGAATCTTTAGCAATTTCCGGCCAAGATTCCATTGTAATATTCTCAGAAACCCTAAACGCACACAAATTCGTCAAATTCGAAATAGATACTGGCTCCGAGATCGAAACCTGGCCAGGATCGAACCACTATAAGTCTGGAAATTCGTAAGAACGATGAATCTTTAGCAGTTTCTGTCCAAGATTCCATGGGAATATTCTCAGACACCCTAAACGCATACGAATACGTCAATTTCGAGATAGATACTGGCTCCGAGATCAAAATCTGGCCAGGATCGGACCACTATAAGTTTGGAAATTCGTCAAAACGATGAATCTTTAGCAGTTTCCGGGATAGATTCCATGGGAATATTATCAGAAACCCTAAACGCACACGAATTCGTCAACTTCGAGATAGATACTGGCTCCGAGATCGAAACCTGGCCAGGATCGGACAACTATAAGTCTGGAAATTCGTCAGAACGATGAATCTTTAGCAGTTTCCGGCCAAGATTCCATGGGAATATTCTCAGAAACCCTTATCGCACATGAATTCGTCAACTTCGAGATAGATACTGGCTCCGAGATCGAAACCTGGCCAGGATCAGATCACTATAAGTCTTGAAATTCGTCAGAACGACGAATCTTTAGCAGTTTCCGGCAAAGATTCCATGGGAATATTCTCAGAAACCCTAAACGCACACAAATTCATCAACTTCGAGATAGATACTGGCTCCGAGATCGAAACCTGGCCAGGATCGGACCACTATAAACCTGGAAATTCGTAAGAACGATGAATCTTTAGCAATTTCTGGCCAAGATTCCATTGGAATATTCTCAGAAACCATAAATGCACACAAATTCGTCAACTTCGAAATAGATACTAGCTCCGAGATCGAAACCTGGCCAGGATCAGACCACTATAAGTCTGGAAATTTGTCAGAATGACGAATCTTTAGCAGTTTCCGGCAAAGATTCCATGGGAATATTCTTAGAAACCCTAAACGCACACAAATTCGTCAACTTCGAGATAGATACTGGTTGTGAGATCGAAACCTGGCCAGGATCAGACCACTTTAAGTCTGGAAATTCGTAAGAATGTTGAATCTTTAGCAGTTTCCGTCTAAGATTCCATGGGAATATTCTCAGAAACCCTAAACGCACACAAATTCGTCAACTTCGAGATAAATACTGGCTCCGAGATCGAAACCTGTCCAGGATCGGACCACTATAAGTCTGGAAATTTC
>NW_020620825.1:14628464-14659035 GCF_003573695.1 Papaver somniferum | reverse complement strand
GTCAGAATGACGAATCTTTAGCAGTTTCCGGCAAAGATTCCATGGGAATATTCTTAGAAACCCTAAACGCACACAAATTCGTCAACTTCGAGATAGATACTGGCTCCGAGATTGAAACCTGGCCAGGATCAGACCACTTTAAGTCTGGAAATTCGTAAGAATGTTGAATCTTTTGCAGTTTCCGTCTAAGATTCCATGGGAATATTCTCAGAAACCCTAAACGCACACAAATTCGTCAACTTCGAGATAAATACTGGCTCCGAGATCGAAACCTGTCCAGGATCGGACCACTATAAGTCTGGAAATTCGTAAGAACGATGAATCTTTAGCAATTTCCGGCCAAGATTCCATTGTAATATTCTCAGAAACCCTAAACGCACACAAATTCGTCAAATTCGAAATAGATACTGGCTCCGAGATCGAAACCTGGCCAGGATCGAACCACTATAAGTCTGGAAATTCGTAAGAACGATGAATCTTTAGCAGTTTCTGTCCAAGATTCCATGGGAATATTCTCAGACACCCTAAACGCATACGAATACGTCAATTTCGAGATAGATACTGGCTCCGAGATCAAAATCTGGCCAGGATCGGACCACTATAAGTTTGGAAATTCGTCAAAACGATGAATCTTTAGCAGTTTCCGGGATAGATTCCATGGGAATATTATCAGAAACCCTAAACGCACACGAATTCGTCAACTTCGAGATAGATACTGGCTCCGAGATCGAAACCTGGCCAGGATCGGACAACTATAAGTCTGGAAATTCGTCAGAACGATGAATCTTTAGCAGTTTCCGGCCAAGATTCCATGGGAATATTCTCAGAAACCCTTATCGCACATGAATTCGTCAACTTCGAGATAGATACTGGCTCCGAGATCGAAACCTGGCCAGGATCAGATCACTATAAGTCTTGAAATTCGTCAGAACGACGAATCTTTAGCAGTTTCCGGCAAAGATTCCATGGGAATATTCTCAGAAACCCTAAACGCACACAAATTCATCAACTTCGAGATAGATACTGGCTCCGAGATCGAAACCTGGCCAGGATCGGACCACTATAAACCTGGAAATTCGTAAGAACGATGAATCTTTAGCAATTTCTGGCCAAGATTCCATTGGAATATTCTCAGAAACCATAAATGCACACAAATTCGTCAACTTCGAAATAGATACTAGCTCCGAGATCGAAACCTGGCCAGGATCAGACCACTATAAGTCTGGAAATTTGTCAGAATGACGAATCTTTAGCAGTTTCCGGCAAAGATTCCATGGGAATATTCTTAGAAACCCTAAACGCACACAAATTCGTCAACTTCGAGATAGATACTGGTTGTGAGATCGAAACCTGGCCAGGATCAGACCACTTTAAGTCTGGAAATTCGTAAGAATGTTGAATCTTTAGCAGTTTCCGTCTAAGATTCCATGGGAATATTCTCAGAAACCCTAAACGCACACAAATTCGTCAACTTCGAGATAAATACTGGCTCCGAGATCGAAACCTGTCCAGGATCGGACCACTATAAGTCTGGAAATTCGTAAGAACGATGAATCTTTAGCAATTTCCGGCCAAGATTCCATTGTAATATTCTCAGAAACCCTAAACGCACACAAATTCGTCAAATTCGAAATAGATACTGGCTCCGAGATCGAAACCTGGCCAGGATCGAACCACTATAAGTCTGGAAATTCGTAAGAACGATGAATCTTTAGCAGTTTCTGTCCAAGATTCCATGGGAATATTCTCAGACACCCTAAACGCATACGAATACGTCAATTTCGAGATAGATACTGGCTCCGAGATCAAAATCTGGCCAGGATCGGACCACTATAAGTTTGGAAATTCGTCAAAACGATGAATCTTTAGCAGTTTCCGGGATAGATTCCATGGGAATATTATCAGAAACCCTAAACGCACACGAATTTGTCAACTTCGAGATAGATACTGGCTCCGAGATCGAAACCTGGCCAGGATCGGACAACTATAAGTCTGGAAATTCGTCAGAACGATGAATCTTTAGCAGTTTCCGGCCAAGATTCCATGGGAATATTCTCAGAAACCCTTATCGCACATGAATTCGTCAACTTCGAGATAGATACTGGCTCCGAGATCGAAACCTGGCCAGGATCAGATCACTATAAGTCTTGAAATTCGTCAGAACGACGAATCTTTAGCAGTTTCCGGCAAAGATTCCATGGGAATATTCTCAGAAACCCTAAACGCACACAAATTCGTCAACTTCGAGATAGATACTGGCTCCGAGATCGAAACCTGGCCAGGATCGGACCACTATAAACCTGGAAATTCGTAAGAACGATGAATCTTTAGCAATTTCTGGCCAAGATTCCATTGGAATATTCTCAGAAACCCTAAATGCACACAAATTCGTCAACTTCGAAATAGATACTAGCTCCGAGATCGAAACCTGGCCAGGATCGGACCACTATAAGTCTGGAAATTCGTAAGAACGATGAATCTTTAGCAGTTTCTGTCCAAGATTCCATGGGAATATTCTCAGAAACCCTAAACGCATACGAATTCGTCAACTTCGAGATAGATAATAGCTCCGAGTTCGAAATCTGGCCAGGATCGGACCACTATAAGTTTGGAAATTCGTCAAAACGATGAATGTTTAGCAGTTTCCGGGCAAGATTCCATGGGAATATTCTCAGAAACTCTAAGCGCACACGAATTCGTCAACTTCAAGATAGATACTGGCTCCGAGATCGAAACCTGGCTAGGATCAGACCACTATAATTCTGGAAATTCGTAAGAATGATGAATCTTTAGCAGTTTCCATCCAAGATTCCATGGGAATATTCTCAGAAACCCTAAACACACACGAATTCGTCAACTTCGAGATAGATACTGGCTCCGAGATTGAAACCTGGCCAGGATCAGACCACTATAAGTTTGGAAATTCGTAAGAACGATGAATCTTTAGCAGTTTCCGGCTAAGATTCCATGGGAATATTCTCAAAAACCCTAAATGCACAAAAATTCGACTACTTCGAGATAGATACTGGCTCCGAGATCGAAACCTGGCCAGGATCGGACCACTATAAGTCTGGAAATTCGTCAGAACGATGAATCTTTAGGAGTTTCAGGCCAATATTCCATGGGAATATTCTTAGAAACCCTAAACGCATACGAAGTCGTCAACTTCGAGATAGATACTGGCTACGAGATCGAAACCTGGCCAGGATCGGACCACTATAAGTCTGGAAATTCGTAAGAACGATGAATCTTTAGCAGTTTCCGATCAAGATTCCATGGGAATATTCTCAGAAACCCTAAACGAACACAAATTCGTCAACTTCGAGATAGATACTGGCTCCGATATCGAAACCTGGACAGGATCGGATCATTATAAGTCTAGAAATTCATAAGAACGATGAATCTTTAGCAATTTCCGTCCAAGATTCCATGAGAATATTCTCAGAAACCCTAAACGCACACAAATTCGTCAACTTCGAGACAGATACTGGCTCCGTGATCGAAACCTGGCCATGATCGGACCACTATAATATGGAAATTCGTAAGAACGATGAATCTTTAGCAGTTTCCAGGCTAGATTCCATGGGAATATTATCAGAAACCCTAAACGCACACAAATTCGTCAACTTCGAGATAGATGCTGGCTCCGAGATCGAAACCTGGCCAGGATCGGACCACTATAAGTCTGGAAATTCGTAAGAACGATGAATCTTTAGCAGTTTCCGGGCTAGATTCCATGGGAATGTTCACGGAAACCCTAAACGCACACGAATTCGTTAAATTCGAGAAAGATACTGGCTCTGAGATCGAAACCTGGCCAGGATCGGACCACTATAAGTCTGGAAATTCGTAAGAACTATGAATCTTTAGCAGTTTCCTGCCAAGATTCCATGGTAATATTCTCAGAAACCCTAAACGCACACAAATTCGTTAACTTCGAGATAGATGCTGGCTCCGAGATCGAAACCTGCCCAGGATCGGACCACTATAAGTCTGGAAATTCGTAAAAACGATGAATCTTTAGCAGTTTCCGGGCTAGATTCCATGGGAATGTTCACGGAAACCCTAAATGCACACGAATTCGTTAAATTCGAGACAGATACTGGCTCCGAGATCTAAACCTGGTCAGGATCGGACCACTATAAGTCTGGAAATTCGTAAGAACGATGAATCTTTAGCAGTTTCCTGCCAAAATTCCATGGGAATATTCTCAGAAACCCTAAACACACACGAATTCGTCAACTTCAAGATAGATAATGGCTCCGAGATCGAAACCTGGCCAGGATCGGACCACTGTAAGTCTGGAAATTCGTAAGAACGATGAATCTTTAGCAGTTTCCGGGCTAGATACCATGGGAATATTCTTAGAAACCCTAAACGCACACGAATTCGTCAACTTCGAGATAGATACTGGCTCCGAGTTTGAAACCTGGCCAGGATCGGACCACTATAAGTCTGGAAATTCGTCAGAACAATGAATCTTTAGCGTTTCATGCCAATATTCCATTGGAATATTCTTAGAAACCCTAAACGCATACGAATTCGTCAACTTCGAGATAGATACTGGCTCCGAGATCGAAACCTGGCCAGGATCAGACCACTATAAGTCTGGAAATTCGTCAACTTCAAGATATATATTGGCTCCGAGATCGAAACCTGGCCATGATCGGACCACTATAATATGGAACTTCGTAAGAACGATGAATCTTTAGCAGTTTCCAGGCTAGATTCCATGGGAATATTATCAGAAACCCTAAACGCACACAAATTCGTCAACTTCGAGATAGATGCTGGCTCCGAGATCGAAACCTGGCCAGGATCGGACCACTATAAGTCTGGAAATTCGTAAGAACGATGAATCTTTAGCAGTTTCCTGGATAGATTCCATGGGAATGTTCACGGAAACCCTAAAAGCACACGAATTCGTTAAATTCGAGAAAGATACTGGCTCTGAGATCGAAACCTAGCCAGGATCGGACCACTATAAGTCTGGAAATTCGTAAGAACTATGAATCTTTAGCAGTTTCCTGCCAAGGTTCCATGATAATATTCTCAGAAACCCTAAACGCACACAAATTCGTCAACTTCGAGATAGATGCTGGCTCCGAGATCGAAACCTGCCCAGGATCGGACCACTATAAGTCTGAAAATTCGTAAAAACGATGAATCTTTAGCAGTTTCCGGGCTAGATTCCATGGGAATGTTCACGGAAACCCTAAATGCACACGAATTCGTTAAATTCGAGACAGATACTAGCTCCGAGATCGAAACCTGGCCAGGATCGGACCACTATAAGTCTGGAAATTCGTAAGAACGATGAATCTTTAGCAGATTCCTGCAAAAATTCCATGGGAATATTCTCAGAAACCCTAAACGCATACGAATTCGTCAACTTCGAGATAGATATACTGGCTCCGAGATCGAAATCTGGCCAGGATCGGACCACTATAAGTTTGGAAATTCGTCAAAACGATGAATCTTTAGCAGTTTCCGGGATAGATTCCATGGGAATATTCTCAGAAACCCTAAACGCACATGAATTCGTCAACTTAGAGATAAATAATGGATCCGAGATCGAAACCTAGCCAGGATCGGACCACTATAAGTCTGGAAATTCGTCAGAACGATGAATCTTTAGCAGTTTCCGGGCTAGATTCTCAGAAACCCTAAACGAACATGAATTCGTCAACTTCGAGATAGATACTAGCTCCGATATCGAAACCTGGCCAGGATCGGATCACTATAAGGCTGGAAATTCGTCAGTACGATGAATCTTTAGCAGTTTTCGGCCAAGATTCCATGGGAATATTTTGAGAAACCCAAAACGCACACGAATTCGTCAACTTCGAGATAGATACTGGCTCCGAGATCGAAACCTAGCTTGGATCAGACCACTATAAGTCTGGAAATTCGTAAGAACGATGAATCTTTAGGAGTTTCCGGCCAATATTCCATGGGAATATTCTCAGAAACCCTAAACGCACACAAATTCGTCAACTTCGAGATATATATTGGCTCCGAGATCAAAACCTGGCCAGGATCGGACCACTATAAGTCTGGAAATTTGTAAGAACGATGAATCTTTAGCAATTTTCGGCCAAGATTCCATGGGAATATTCATAGAAATTATAAACGCACACGAATTCGTCAACTTCGAGGTAAATACTGGCTCCGAGATCGAAACCTGGCAAGAGTCGGACCACTATAAGTCTGGAAATTCATAAGAACAATAAATCTTTAGCAGTTTCCAGCCAAGATTCCATGGGAATATTCTCAGAAACCCTAACGCACACAAATTCGTCAACTTCGAGATAGATACTAGCTCCGAGATCGAAACCTGGCCAGCATCGGACCACTATAAGTCCGGAAATTCGTAAGAACGATGAATCTTTAGCAATTTCCGGTCAAGATTCCATGGGCATATTCTCAGAAATTCTAAACGCACACGAATTCGTCAACTTCGAGATAGATACTGGCTCCGAGATCGAAACATGTCCAGGATCGGAGCACTATAAGTCTGGAAATTCTTAAGAACGATGAATCTTTAGCAGTTTTTGTCCAAGATTCCATGGGAATATTCTCAGAAACCCTAAACGCACACGAATTTGTCAACTTCGAGATAGATACTGGCTCCGAGATCGAAACCTGGCCAAGATCAGACCACTATAAGTCTAGAAATTTGTAAGAACGATGAATCTTTAGCAGTTTACGGGCTAGATTCCATGGGAATATTCTCAGAAACCCTAAACGCACACAAATTCGTCAACTTCGAGATAGATACTGGCTCCGAGATCGAAACCTGGCCTGGATCAGACCACTATAAGTCTGGAAATTCGTCAGAACGATGAATTTTTAGCAGTTTCCGGGATAGATTCCATGGGAGTATTCACGGAAACCCTAAACACACACGAATTCGTCAACTTCAAGATATATATTGGCTCCAAGATCGAAACCTGGCCATGATCGGACCACTATAATCTGGAAATTCGTAAGAACGATGAATCTTTAGCAGTTTCCAGGCTAGATTGCATGAGAAAATTATCAGAAACCCTAAACGCACACAAATTCGTCCACTTCGAGATAGATACTGGCTCCGAGATCGAAACCTGGTCTGGATCAGACCACTATAAGTCTGGAAATTCGTCAGAACGATGAATTTTTAGCAGTTTCCGGGATAGATTCCATGGGAGTATTCACGGAAACCCTAAACACACACGAATTCGTCAACTTCAAGATATATATTGGCTCCAAGATCGAAACCTGGCCATGATCGGACCACTATAATCCGGAAATTCGTAAGAACGATGAATCTTTAGCAGTTTCCGGCCAAGATTCCATGGGAATATTCTCAGAAACCCTTAACGCACATGAATTCGTCAACTTCGAGATATATACTGGCTCCGAGATCGAAACCTGGCCAGGATCAGACCACTGTAAGTCTGGAAATTCGTAAGAACGATGAATCTTTAGCAGTTTCCGGCTAAGATTCCAAGGGAATATTCTCAGAAACCCTAAACGCACACAAATTCGTCAACTTCGAGACAGATACTGGCTCCGAGATCGAAACCTGTCCAGGATCGGACCACTATAAGTCTGGAAATTGGTAAGAACTATGAATCCTTAGCAGTTTCCGGGTTAGATTCTATGGGAATGTTCACGGAAACCCTAAACGCACACGAATTCGTTAACTTCGAGATAGATACTGGCTCCCAGATCGAAACCTGCCCAGGATCAGACCACTATAAGTCCGGAAATTCGTAAGAACGATGAATCTTTAGCAGTTTCCGGCCAAGATTCCATGGGAATATTCTCAGAAACCCTTAACGCACATGAATTCGTCAACTTCGAGATATATACTGGCTCCGAGATCGAAACCTGGCCATGATCAGACCACTGTAAGTCTGGAAATTCGTAAGAACGATGAATCTTTAGCAGTTTCCGGCTAAGATTCCAAGGGAATATTCTCAGAAACCCTAAACGCACACAAATTCGTCAACTTCGAGATAGATACTGGCTCCGAGATCGAAACCTGGCCAGGATCGGACCACTATAAGTCTGTAAATTTGTCAGAATGATGAATCTTTAGCAGTTTCAGGCCAATATTCCATGGAATATTCTTAGAAACCCTAAACGCATACAAATTCATCAACTTCGAGATAGATACTGGCTCCGAGATCGAAACCTGGCCAGGATCGGACCACTATAAGTCTGGAAATTCGTAAGAACGATGAATCTTTAGCAGTTTCTGATCAAGATTCCATGAGAATATTCTCAGAAACCCTAAACGATCACAAATTCATCAACTTCGAGATAGATATTGGCTCCGAGATCGGAACCTGGCCAGGATCGGACCGCTATAAGTTTGGAAATTCGTAAGAACGATGAATCTTTAGCAATTTCCATCCAAGATTCCATGAGAATATTCTCAGAAACCATAAACGCATACAAATTCGTCAACTTCGAGATAGATACTGGCTCCGAGATCGAAACCTGGTCTGGATCAGACCACTATAAGTCTGGAAATTCGTCAGAACGATGAATTTTTAGCAGTTTCCGGGATAGATTCCATGGGAGTATTCACGGAAACCATAAACACACACGAATTCGTCAACTTCAAGATATATATTGGCTCCAAGATCGAAACCTGGCCATGATCGGACCACTATAATATGGAAATTCGTAAGAACGATGAATCCTTAGCAGTTTCCAGGCTAGATTCCATGGGAATATTATCAGAAACCCTAAACGCACACAAATTCGTCAACTTCGAGATAGATACTGGCTCCGAGATCGAAACCTGGCCAGGATCGGACCACTATAAGTCTGGAAATTCGTCAGAACGATGAATCTTTTGGAGTTTCAGGCCAATATTCCATGGGAATATTCTTAGAAACCCTAAAGGCATATGAATTCGTCAACTTCGAGATAGGTATTGGCTACGAGATCGAAACCTGGCCAGGATCGGACCACTATAAGTCTGGAAATTCGTAAGAACGATGAATCTTTAGCAGTTTCCTGTCAAGATTCCATGGGAATATTCTTAGAAACCCTAAACGCATACAAATTCATCAACTTCGAGATAGATACTGTCTCCGAGATCGAAACCTGGCCAGGATTGGACCACTATAAGTATGGAAATTCGTAAGAACGATGAATCTTTAGCAGTTTCTGATCAAGATTCCATGGGAATATTCTCAGAAACCCTAAACGAACACAAATTCGTCAACTTCGAGATAAATATTGGCTCCGAGATCGGAACCTGGCCAGGATCGGACCACTATAAGTTTGGAAATTAGTAAGAACGATGAACCTTTAGCAATTTCCATCCAAGATTCCATGAGAATATTCTCAGAAACCATAAACGCACACAAATTCGTCAACTTCGAGACAGATACTGGCTCCAAGATCGAAACCTGTCCAGGATCGGACCACTATAAGTATGGAAATTGGTAAGAACGATAAATCCTTAGCAGTTTCCAGATTAGATTCTATGGGAATGTTCACGGAAACCCTAAACGCACACGAATTCGTTAACTTCGAGATAGATACTGGCTCCGAGATCGAAACCTGTCCAGGATCGGACCACTATAAGTCCGGAAATTCGTCAGAACGATGAATCTTTAGCAGTTTCCGGCCAAGATTCCTTGGGAATATTCTCAGAAACCCTTAACGCACATGAATTCGTCAACTTCGAGATAGATACTGGCTCCGAGATCGAAACCTGGCCAGGATCGGACCACTATAAGTTTGGAAATTCGTAAGAACGATGAATCTTTAGCAATTTCCATCCAAGATTCCATGAGAATATTCTCAGAAACCATAAACGCACACAAATTCGTCAACTTCGAGACAGATACTGGCTCCGAGATCGAAACCTGTCCAGGATCGGACCACTATAAGTCTGGAAATTGGTAAGAACGATGAATCCTTAGCAGTTTCCGGGTTAGATTCTATGGGAATGTTCACGGAAACCCTAAACGCACACGAATTCGTTAACTTCGAGACAGATACTGGCTCCGAGATCGAAACCTGGCCAGGATCGGACCACTATAAGTGTGGAAATTCGTAAGAACGATGAATCTTTAGCAGTTTCCCACCTAGATTCCATGGGAATATTCTCAGAAACCCTAAACGCACACGAATTCGTCAAATCGAGATAAATACTGGCTCCGAGATCGAAACCTTTCCAGGATCGGACCACTATAAGTCTGGAAATTCGTAAGAACGATGAATCTTTAGCAGTTTCCGGTCTAGTTTCAATGGGAATTTCACGGAAACCCTAAATGCACACGAATTCGTTAACTTCGAGACAAATACTGGCTCCGAGATCGAAACCTGGACAGGATCAGACCACTATAAGTCTGGAAATTTTTAAGAACGATGAATCTTTAGTAGTTTCCGGCCAAGATTCCATGGGAATATTCTCAGAAACCGTTAACGCACATGAATTCGTCAACTTTGAGATAGATACTGGCTCCGAGATCGAAACCTGGCCAGGATCGGACCACTATCAGTCTGGAAATTCGTCAGAACGATGAATCTTTAGCAGTTTCCGGCAAAGATTCCATGGGAATATTCATATAAACCCTAAACGCACACGAATTCGTCAACTTCGAGATAGATACTGGATTTGAGATCGAAACATGGCAAGGATCGGACCACTATAAGTCTGGAAATTCGTAAGAACGATGAATCTTTAGCAGTTTCCGGGCTAGATTCCATGGGAATATTCTCACAAACCCTAAACGCACACGAATTCGTCAACTTCGAGATAGATACTGGTTCCGAGATCGAAACCTGGCCAGGATCGGACCACTATAAGTCTGGAAATTCGTAAGAACGATGAATCTTTAGCAGTTTCCGGCCAAGATTCCATGTGAATCTTCTCAAAAACCCTAAACGCACACAAATTCGTCAACTTCGAGATAGATACTGGCTCCGAGATCGAAACCTGGCCAGGATCAGACCACTATAAGTGTGGAAATTCGTAAGAACGATGAATCTTTAGCAATTTCCGGCCAAGATTCCATGGGAATATTCTCAGAAACCCTAAACGCACACGAATTCGTCAACTTCGAGATAGATACTGTTTTCGAGATCGAAACCTGGACAGGATCGGACCACTATAAGTCTGGAAATTCGTAAGAACGATGAATCTTTAGCAGTTTCCAGGCTATATTCCATGGGAATATTATCAAAAACCCTAAACGCACACAAGCTCGTCAACTTCGAGATAGATACTGGCTCCAAGATCGAAACCTGGGCAGGATCGGACCACTGTAAGTCTGGAAATTCGTAAGAACGATGAATCTTTAGCAGTTTCCGGCCAAGATTCCATGGGAATATTCTCAGAAACTCTAAGCGCACACGAATTCGTCAACTTCGAGATAGATACTGGCTCCGAGATCGAAACCTGGCTAGGATCAGGCCACTATAAGTCTGGAAATTCGTAAGAACGATGAATCTTTAGCAGTTTCCGTCCAAGATTCCATGGGAATATTCTCAGAAACCCTAAACGCACACAAATTCGTCAACTTCGAGATAGATATTGGCTCCGAGATCGAAACCTGGCTAGGATCGGACCCCTATAAGTCTGGAAATTCGTAAGAACGATGAATCTTTAGCAATTTCCGGCCAAGATTCCATGGGAATATTCTCAGAAATTCTAAACGCACACGAATTCGTCAACTTTGAGATAAATACTGGCTCCGAGATCGAAACCTGGCCAGGATCGGACCACTATAAGTCTGGAAATTCATAAGAACGATAAATATTTAGCAGTTTCCGACCAAGATTCCATGGGAATATTCTCAGAAACCCTAACGCACACAAATTCGTCAACTTCGAGATAAATACTAGCTCCGAGATCGAAACCTGGCCAGGATCGGACCACTATAAGTCCGGAAATTCGTAAGAACGATGAATCTTAAGCAATTTCCGGCCAAGATTCCATGGGAATATTCTCATAAATTCTAAACGCACAGAATTCGTCAACTTTGAGATAAATACTGGCTCCGAGATCGAAACCTGGCCAGGATCGGACCACTATAAGTCTGGAAATTCATAAGAACGATAAATATTTAGCAGTTTCCGACCAAGATTCCATGGGAATATTCTCAGAAACCCTAACGCACACAAATTCGTCAACTTCGAGATAAATACTAGCTCCGAGATCGAAACCTGGCCAGGATCGGACCACTATAAGTCCGGAAATTCGTAAGAATGATGAATCTTAAGCAATTTCCGGCCAAGATTCCATGGGAATATTCTCATAAATTCTAAACGCACAGAATTCGTCAACTTCGAGATAAATACTGGCTCCGAGATCGAAACCTGGCTAGGATCAGACCACTATAAGTCTGGAAATTCGTAAGAACGATGAATCTTTAGCAGTTTCCGTCCAAGATTCCATGGGAATATTCTCAGAAACCCCTAAACACACACGAATTCGTCAACTTCGAGATAGATACTGGCTCCGAGATTGAAACCTGGCCAGGATCGGACCACTATAAGTCTGGAAATTCTTCAGAACGATGAATCTTTAGCAGTTTCCGGGCTAGATTCTCAGAAACCCTAAACGAACATGAATTCGTCAACTTCGAGATAGATACTGGCTCCCGAGATCGAAACCTGGCTAGGAACGAACCACTATAAATCTGGAAATTCGTAAGAACGATGAATCTTTAGCAGTTTATGTCCAAGATTCCATGGGAATATTCTCAGAAACCCTAAACGCATACGAATTCGTCAACTTCGAGATAGATACTGGCTCCGAGATCGAAATCTTGTCAGGATCGGACCACTATAAGTTTGGAAATTCGTCAAAACGATGAATCTTTAGCAGTTTCCGGGATAGATTCCATGGGAATATTCTCAGAAACCCTAAACGCACATGAATTCGTCAACTTCGAGATAGATACTGGCTCCGAGATCGAAACCTAGCTAGGATCGGACCACTATAAGTCTGGAAATTCGTCAGAACGATGAATCTTTAGCAGTTTCCGGGCTAGATTCTCAGAAACCCTAAACGAACATGAATTCGTCAACTTCGAGATAGATACTGGCTCCGAGATCGAAACCTGACCAGGATCGAACCACTATAAGTCTTGAAATTCGTAAGAACGATGAATCTTTAGCAGTTTCTGTCCAAGATTCCATGGGAATATTCTCAGAAACCCTAAACGCATACGAAGTCGTCAACTTCGAGATAGATATTGGCTCCGAGATCGAAATCTGGCCAGGATCGGACCACTATAAGTTTGGAAATTCGTCAAAACGATGAATCTTTAGCAGTTTCCGGGATAGATTCCATGAGAATATTCTCAGAAACCCTAAACGCACACGAATTCGTCAACTTCGAGATAGATACTGGCTCCGAGATCGAAACCTGGCCAGGATCAGACCACTATAAGTCTGGAAATTCGTCAGAACGATGAATCTTTAGCAGTTTCCAGGTTAGATCCTCATAAACCCTAAACGAACATGAATTCGTCAACTTCGAGATAGATACTGGCTCCGAGATCGAAACCTGGCCAGGATCGGACCACTATAAGCCTGGTAATTCGTAAGAACGATGAATCTTTAGCAATTTCCGGCCAAGATTCCATGGGAATATTCTCAGAAACCTTAAAACGCACACGAATTCGTCAACTTCGAGATAGATACTGGCTCCGAGATCGAAACCTGCCCAAAATCGGACCACTATAAGTCCGGAAATTCGTAAGAACGATGAATCTTTAGCAGTTTGCGGCCAAGATTCCATAGGAATATTCTCAGAAACCCTTAACGCACATGAATTCGTCAACTTCGAGATAGATACTGGCTCCTAGATCGAAACCTGGCCAGGATCGGACCACTATAAGTCTGGAAATTCGTCAGAACGACGAATCTTTAGTAGTTTCCGGCAAAGATTCCATGGGAATATTCTGAGAAACCCTAAACGCACACGAATTCGTCAACTTCGAGATAGATACTGGCTCCGAGATCGAAATCTGTCCATGATCGGACCACTATAAGTTTGGAAATTCATCAAAACGATGTATCTTTAGCAGTTTCCGAGATAGATTCCATGGGAATATTCTCGGAAACCTTAAACGCACACGAATTCGTCAACTTCGAGATAGATACTGGCTCCGAGATCGAAACCTGGCCAAGATCGGACCACTATAAGTCTAGAAATTCGTAAGAACGATGAATCTTTAGCAGTTTCCGAGACAGATTCCATGGGAATATTCTCGGAAACCTTAAACGCACACGAATTCGTCAACTTCGAGATAGATACTGGCTCCGAGATCGAAACCTGGCCAAGATCGGACAACTATAAGTCTAGAAATTCGTAAGAACGATGAATCTTTAGCAGTTTCCGGGCTAGATTCCATGGGAATATTCTCAAAAACCCTAAACGCACACGAATTCGTCAACTTCGAGATAGATATTGGCTCCGAGATCGAAACCTGGCCAGGATCGGACCACTGTAAGTCTGGAAATTCGTAAGAACGATGAATCTTTAGCAGTTTCCGGCCAAGATTCCATGGGAATATTCTCAGAAACTCTAAGCGCACACGAATTCGTCAACTTCGAGATAGATACTGGCTCCGAGATCGAAACCTGGCTAGGATCAGGCCACTATAAGTCTGGAAATTCGTAAGAACGATGAATCTTTAGCAGTTTCCGTCCAAGATTCCATGGGAATATTCTCAGAAACCCTAAACGCACACAAATTCGTCAACTTCGAGATAGATATTGGCTCCGAGATCGAAACCTGGCTAGGATCGGACCCCTATAAGTCTGGAAATTCGTAAGAACGATGAATCTTTAGCAATTTCCGGCCAAGATTCCATGGGAATATTCTCAGAAATTCTAAACGCACACGAATTCGTCAACTTTGAGATAAATACTGGCTCCGAGATCGAAACCTGGCCAGGATCGGACCACTATAAGTCTGGAAATTCATAAGAACGATAAATATTTAGCAGTTTCCGACCAAGATTCCATGGGAATATTCTCAGAAACCCTAACGCACACAAATTCGTCAACTTCGAGATAAATACTAGCTCCGAGATCGAAACCTGGCCAGGATCGGACCACTATAAGTCCGGAAATTCGTAAGAACGATGAATCTTAAGCAATTTCCGGCCAAGATTCCATGGGAATATTCTCATAAATTCTAAACGCACAGAATTCGTCAACTTCGAGATAGATACTGGCTCCGAGATCGAAACCTTGCCAGGATCGGACCACTATAAGTCTGGAAATTCGTAAGAACGATGAATCGTTAGCATTTTCTGTCCAAGATTCCATGAGAATATTCTCAGAAACCCTAAACGCACACGAATTTGTCAACTTCGAGATAGATACTGGCTCCGAGATCGAAACCTGGCAAAGATCGGACCACTATAAGTTTGGAAATTCGTAAGAACGATGATTCTTTAGCAGTTTCGGGCTAGATTCCATGGGAATGTTCACGGAAACCCTAAACGCACATGAATTCGTTAACTTCGAGATAAATACTGGCTCCGAGATCGAAACCTGTGCAGGATCGGACCACTATAAGTCTGGAAATTAGTAAGAACGATGAATCTTTAGCAGTTTCCGGCCAAGATTCCATGAGAATATTCTCAGAAACCTTAAACGCACATGAATTCGTCAACTTCGAGATAGATACTGGATCCGAGATCGAAACCTGGCCATGATCGGCCCACTATAAGTCTGGAAATTATTCAGAACGATGAATCTTTAGCAGTTTCCGGTAAAGATTCCATGGGAATATTCTTAGAAACCCTAAACGCACACGAATTCGTCAACTTCGAGATAGATACTGGCTCCGAGATGGAAACTTGGCCAGGATCGGACAACTATAAGTCTGGAAATTCGTCAGAACGATGAATCTTTAGAAGTTTCCGGCCAAGATTCCATGGGAATATTCTCAAAAACCCTAAACGCACACAAATTCGTCAAATTCGAGATAGATACTGGCTCCGAGATCGAAACTTGGCCAGGATCGGACCACTATAAGTCTGGAAATTCGTCAGAACGATGAATTTTTAGCAGTTTCCGGCCAATATTCCATGGGAATATTCTTAGAAACCGTAAACGCATACGAATTCGTCAACTTCGAGATAGATACTGGTTCCGAGATCGAAACCTGGCCAGGATCGGACCACTATAAGTCTGGAAATTCGTAAGAACGATGAATCTTTAGCAGTTTCCGGCCAAGATTCCATGGGAATATTCTCAAAAACCCTTAACGCACACAAATTCGTCAACTTCGAGATAGATACTGGCTCCGAGATCGAAACCTGGCCAGGATCAGACCACTATAAGTGTGGAAATTCGTAAGAACGATGAATCTTTAGCAATTTCCGGCCAAGATTCCATGGGAATATTCTCAGAAACCCTAAACGCACACGAATTCGTCAACTTCGAGATAGATACTGTTTTCGAGATTGAAACCTGGACAGGATCGGACCACTATAAGTCTAGAAATTCGTAAGAACGATGAATCTTTAGCAGTTTCCAGGCTATATTCCATGGGAATATTATCAAAAACCCTAAACGCACACAAGCTCGTCAACTTCGAGATAGAAACTGGCTCCGAGATCGAAACCTGGGCAGGATCGGACCACTGTAAGTCTGGAAATTCGTAAGATGATGAATCTTTAGCAGTTTCCGGTCTAGATTCCATGGGAATGTTAACGGAAACCCTAAACGCACACGAATTCATCAGCTTCGAGCTAGATACTGGCTCCGAGATCGAAACCTGTCCAGGATCGGACCACTATAAGTATGGAAATTCGTAAGAACGATGAATCTTTAGCAGTTTCCTGCCAAGATTATATAGGAATATTCCCTGAAACCCTAAACGCACACGATTTCGTCAACTTCGAGATAGATACTGGCTCCAAGATCGAAACCTGGCCAGGATCGGACCACTATAAGTCTGGAAATTCGTCAGAACGATGAATCTTTAGCAGTTTCCGGCCAATATTCAATGGGAATATTCTTAAAAACCGTAAACGCATACGAATTCGTCAACTTCGAGATAGATATAGGTTCCGAGATCGAAACCTGGCCAGGATCGGACCACTATAAGTCTGGAAATTCGTAAGAACGATGAATCTTTAGCAGTTTCGGCCAAGATTCCATGGGAATATTCTCAAAAACCCTAAACGCACACAAATTCGTCAACTTCGAGATAGATACTGGCTCCGAGATCGAAACCTGGCCAGGGTCGGACCACTATAAGTCTGGAAATTCGTAAGAACGATGAATCTTTAGCAGTTTCCTGCCAAGATCGAAATAGATACCGGCTCCGAGATAGATACTGGCTCCGAGATCGAAACCTGTCCAGGATCTGACCACTATAAGTCTGGAAATTCGTAAGAACGATGAATCCTTAGCAGTTTCCGGGTTAGATTCTATGGGAATGTTCACGGAAACCCAAAATGCACACGAATTCGTTAACTTCGAGACAGATAATGGCTCCGAGATCGAAACCTACCCAGGATCGGACCACTATAAGTCTGGAAATTCGTAAAAACGATGAATGTTTAGCAGTTTCCGCCCAAGATTCCATGTGAATATTCTCAGAAACCCTTAACGCACATGAATTCGTCAACTTCGAGATAGATACTGGCTCCGAGATCGAAACCTGGCCAGGATCAGACCACTATAAGTCTGGAAATTCGTAAGAACGATGAATATTTAGCAGTTTCCTGCCAAGATTCTATAGGAATATTCTCAGAAACCCTAAACGCACACGATTTCATCAACTTCGAGATAGATACTGGCTCCGAGATTGAAACCTGGCCAGGATCGGACCACTATAAGTCTGGAAATTCGTCAGAACGATGAATCTTTAGCAGTTCCCGGCTAAGATTTCATGGGAATATTCTCAGAAACCCTAAACGCACACAAATTCGTCAACTTCGAGATAGATACTGACTCCGAGATCGAAACCTGGCCAGGATCGGACCACTATAATTCTGGAAATTCGTAAGAATGTTGAATCTTTAGCAATTTCCGGCCAAGATTCCATGGGAATATACTCAGAAACCCTAAACGCACACAAATTCGTCAACTTCGAGATAGATACTGGCTCCGAGATCAAAACCTGGCCAGGATGGAACCACTATATGTCTGGAAATTCGTAAGAACGATGAATCTTTAGCAGTTTCCGGGCTAGATTCAATGGGAATGTTCACGGAAACCCTAAACACACACGAATTCGTTAACTTCGAGACAAATACTGGCTCCGAGATCGAAACCTGGGAAGGATCGAACCACTATAAGTGTGGAAATTCGTAAGAACGATGAATCTTTTGCAGTTTCCTGCCAAGATTCCATGGGAATATTCTCAGAAACCCTAAACGCACACGAATTCGTCAAATCGAGATAGATATTGGCTCCGAGATCGAAACCTTTCCAGGATCGGACCACTATAAGTCTGGAAATTCGTAAGAACGATGAATCTTTAGCAGTTTCCAGGCTAGTTTCAATGGGAATTTTACGGAAACCCTAAATGCACACGAATTCGTTAACTTCGAGACAAATACTGGCTCCGAGATCGAAACCTGGACAGGATCAGACCACTATAAGTCTGGAAATTCGTAAGAACGATGAATCTTTAGCAGTTTCCGGCCAAGATTCCATGGGAATATTCTCAGAAACCCTTAACGCACATGAATTCGTCAACTTTGAGATTGATACTGGCTCTGAGATCGAAACCTGGCCAGGATCGGAACACTATAAGTCTGGAAATTCGTAAGGAAGATGAATCTTTAGCAGTTTCCTGCCAAGATTCTATAGGAATATTCTTAGAAACCGTAAACGCATACGAATTCGTCAACTTCGAGATAGATACTGGTTCCGAGATCGAAACCTGGCCAGGATCGGACCACTATAAGTCTGGAAATTTGTAAGAACGATGAATCTTTAGCAGTTTCCGGCCAAGATTTCATGTGAATATTCTCAAAAACCCTAAACGCACACAAATTCGTCAACTTCGAGATAGATACTGGCTCCGAGATCGAAACCTGGATAGGATCAGACCACTATAAGTGTAAAAATTCGTAAGAACGATGAATCTTTAGCAATTTCCGTCCAAGATTCCATGAGAATATTCTCAGAAACCATAAACGCACACAAATTCGTCAACTTCGAGATAGATACTAGCTCCGAGATCGAAACCTAGCCAGGATCGGACCACTATAAGTCTGGAAATTCGTAAGAACGATGAATCTTTAGCAGTTTCCTGCCTAGATCGAAATAGATACTGGCTCCGAGAGAGATACTGGCTCCGAGATCGAAACCTGTCCAGGATCTGACCACTATAAGTCTGGAAATTCGTAAGAACGATGAATCCTTAGCAGTTTCCGGGTTAGATTCTATGGGAATGTTCACGGAAACCCTAAATGCACACGAATTCGTTAACTTCGAGACATATAATGGCTCCGAGATCGAAACCTACCCAGGATCGGACCACTATAAGTCTGGAAATTCGTAAGAACGGTGAATCTTTAGCAGTTTCCGCCCAACATTCCATGTGAATATCTCAGAAACCCTTAACGCACATGAATTCGTCAACTTCGAGATAGATACTGTCTCCAAGATCGAAACCTGGCCAGGATCAGACCACTATAAGTCTGGAAATTCGTCAGAACGACGAATCTTTAGCATTTTCCGGCAAAGATTCCATGGGAATATTCTTAGAAACCCTAAACGCACACGAATTCGTCAACTTCGAGAAAGATACTGGCTCTGAGATCGAAACCTGGACAGGATCAGACCACTATAAGTCTGGAAATTCGTAAGAACGACAAATCTTTAGCAGTTTCCGGCTAAGATTTCATGGGAATATTCTCAGAAACCCTAAACACACACAAATTCGTCAACTTCGAGATAGATACTGAATCCGAGATCGAAACCTGGCCAGGATCGGACCATTATAATTCTGGAAATTCGTAAGAATGTTGAATCTTTAGCAATTTCCGGCCAAGATTCCATGGGAATATACTCAGAAACCCTAAACGCACAAAAATTCGTCAACTTCGAGATAGATACTGGCTCCGAGATCAAAACCTGGCCAGGATGGAACCACTATATGTCTGGAAATTCGTAAGAACGATGAATCTTTAGCAGTTTCCGGGCTAGATTCAATGGGAATGTTCACGGAAACCCTAAACGCACACGAATTCGTTAACTTCGAGACAGATACTGGATCCGAGATCGAAACCTGGCCAGGATCGGACCACTATAAGTGTGGAAATTCGTAAGAACGATGAATCTTTAGCAGTTTCCTGCCAAGATTCCATGGGAATATTCTCAGAAACACTAAACGCACACGAATTCGTCAAATCGAGATAGATACTGGCTCCGAGATCGAAACCTTTCCAGGATCGGACCACTATAATTCTGGAAATTCGTAAGAACGATGAATCTTTAGCAGTTTCCGGGCTAGTTTCAATGGGAATTTCACGGAAACCCTAAACGCACACGAATTCGTTAACTTCGAGACAAATACTGTCTCCGAGATCGAAACCTCAGCAGGATCAGACCACTATAAGTCTGGAAATTCGTAAGAACGATGAATCTTTAGCAGTTTCCGGCCAAGATTCCATGGGAATATTCTCATTAACCCTTAACGCACATGAATTCGTCAACTTTGAGATAGATACTGGCTCCGAGATCGAAACCTGGCCAGGATCGGACAACTATCAGTCTGGAAATTCGTCAGAACGATGAATCTTTAGCAGTTTCCGGCAAAGATTCCATGGGAATATTCATATAAACCCTAAACGCACACGAATTCGTCAACTTCGAGATAGATACTGGATTTGAGATCGAAACATGGCAAGGATCGGACCACTATAAGTCTGGAAATTCGTAAGAACGATGAATCTTTAGCAGTTTCCGGGCTAGATTCCATGGGAATATTCTCACAAACCCTAAACGCACACGAATTTGTCAACTTCGAGATAGATACTGGCTCCGAGATCGAAACCTGCTAGGATTGGACCACTATAAGTCCGGAAATTCGTAAGAACGATGAATCTTTAGCAATTTCCGGTCAAGATTCCATGGGAATATTCTCAGAAACCCTAATCACACACAAATTCGTCAACTTCGAAATAGATACTTGCTTCGAGATCGAAACCTGGACAGGATCATAACACTATAAATCTGGAAATTCGTAAGAACGATGAATCTTTAGCAGTTTTTGTCCAAGATTCCATGGGAATATTTTCAGAAACCTTAAATGCACACGAATTTGTCAACTTAGAGATAGATACTGGCTCCGAGATCGAAACCTGGCCAAGATCAGACCACTATAAGTCTAGAAATTTGTAAGAACGATGAATCTTTAGCAGTTTACGGGCTAGATTCCATGGGAATATTCTCAGAAACCCTAAACGCACACAAATTCGTCAACTTCGAGATAGATACTGGCCCCGAGATCGAAACCTGGCCTGGATCAGACTACTATAAGTCTGGAAATTCGTCAGAACGATGAATTTTTAGCAGTTTCCGGGATAGATTCCATGGGAGTATTCACGGAAACCCTAAACACACACGAATTCGTCAACTTCAAGATATATATTGGCTCCAAGATCGAAACCTGGCCATGATTGGACCACTATAATCTGGAAATTCGTAAGAACGATGAATCTTTAGCAGTTTCCAGGCTAGATTCCATGAGAATATTATCAGAAACCCTAAACGCACACAAATTCGTCCACTTCGAGATAGATGCTGGCTCCGAGTTCGAAACCTGCCCAGGATCGGACCACTATAAGTCTGGAAATTCGTAAGAACGATGAATCTCTGGCAGTTTCCGGGCTAGATTCCATGGGAATGTTCTCGGAAACCCTAAACGCACACGAATTCGTTAAATTCAAGACAGATACTGGCTCCGAGATCGAAACCTGGCCAGGATCGAACCACTGTAAGTCTGGAAATTCGTAAGAACGATGAATCTTTAGAAGTTTCCTGCAAATATTCCATGGGAATATTCTCAGAAACCCTAAACGCACACGAATTCGTCAACTTCGAGATAGATAATAGCTCCGAGATCGAAACCTGGCCAGGACCGGACCACTGTAAGTCTGGAAATTCGTAAGAACGATGAATCTTTACCAGTTTCCGGGATAGATTCCATGGGAATGTTCACGGAAACCCTAAACGTACACGAATTCGTCAACTTCGAGATAGATATTGGCTCCGAGATTGAAACCTGGCCAGGATCGGACCACTATAAGTCTGGAAATTCGTCAGAACGATGAATCTTTAGCATTTTCAGTCCAATATTCCATTGGAATATTCTTAGAAACCCTAAACGCATACAAATTCATCAACTTCGAGATAGATACTGGCTCCGAGATCAAAACCGGGCCAGGATCGGACCACTATAAGTCTGGAAATTCGTAAGAACGATGAATCTTTAGCAGTTTCTGGTCAAGATTCCATGGGAATATTCTCAGAAACCCTAAACGAACACAAATTCGTCAACTTCGAGATAAATATTAGCTCCGAGATCGAAACCTGTCCAGGATCGGACCACTATAAGTCTGGAAATTGGTAAGAACGATGAATCCTTAGCAGTTTCTGGGTTAGATTCTATGGGAATGTTCACGGAAACCCTAAACGCACACGAATTCGTTAACTTCGAGACAGATACTGGCTCCGAGATCGAAACCTGGCCAGGATCGGACCACTATAAGTGTGGAAATTCGTACGAACGATGAATCTTTAGCAGTTTCCCACCAAGATTCCATGGGAATATTCTCAGAAACCCTAAACGCACACGAATTCGTCAAATCGAGATAAATACTGGCTCCGAGATCGAAACCTTTCCAGGATCGGACCACTATAAGTCTGGAAATTCGTAAGAACGATGAATCTTTAGCAGTTTCCGGCCAAGATTTCATGTGAATATTCTCAAAAACCCTAAACGCACACAAATTCGTCAACTTCGAGATAGATACTGGCTCCGAGATCGAAACCTGGACAGGATCAGACCACTATAAGTGTAAAAATTCGTAAGAACGATGAATCTTTAGCAATTTCCGTCCAAGATTCCATGAGAATATTCTCAGAAACCATAAACGCACACAAATTCGTCAACTTCGAGATAGATACTAGCTCCGAGATCGAAACCTAGCCAGGATCGGACCACTATAAGTCTGGAAATTCGTAAGAACGATGAATCTTTAGCAGTTTCCTGCCTAGATCGAAATAGATACTGGCTCCGAGATAGATAATGGCTCCGAGATCGAAACCTGCCCAGGATCGGACCACTATAAGTCTGGAAATTCGTAAGAACGATGAATCTTTAGCAGTTTCCGCCCAAGATTCCATGTGAATATTCTCAGAAACCCTTAACGCACATGAATTCGTCAACTTCGAGATAGATATTGTCTCCAAGATCGAAACCTGGCCAGGATCAGACCACTATAAGTCTGGAAATTCGTCAGAACGACGAATCTTTAGCATTTTCCGGCAAAGATTCCATGGGAATATTCTTAGAAACCCTAAACGCACACGAATTCGTCAACTTCGAGAAAGATACTGGCTCTGAGATCGAAACCTGGACAGGATCAGACCACTATAAGTCTGGAAATTCGTAAGAACGACAAATCTTTAGCAGTTTCCGGCTAAGATTTCATGGGAATATTCTCAGAAACCCTAAACACACACAAATTCGTCAACTTCGAGATAGATACTGAATCCGAGATCGAAACCTGGCCAGGATCGGACCACTATAATTCTGGAAATTCGTAAGAATGTTGAATCTTTAGCAATTTCCGGCCAAGATTCCATGGGAATATACTCAGAAACCCTAAACGCACAAAAATTCGTCAACTTCGAGATAGATACTGGCTCCGAGATCAAAACCTGGCCAGGATGGAACCATTATATGTCTGGAAATTCGTAAGAACGATGAATCTTTAGCAGTTTCCGGGCTAGATTCAATGGGAATGTTCACGGAAACCCTAAACGCACACGAATTCGTTAACTTCGAGACAGATACAGGATCCGAGATCGAAACCTGGCCAGGATCGGACCACTATAAGTGTGGAAATTCGTAAGAACGATGAATCTTTAGCAGTTTCCTGCCAAGATTCCATGGAAATATTCTCAGAAACACTAAACGCACACGAATTCGTCAAATCGAGATAGATACTGGCTCCGAGATCGAAACCTTTCCAGGATCGGACCACTATAATTCTGGAAATTCGTAAGAACGATGAATCTTTAGCAGTTTCCGGGCTAGTTTCAATGGGAATTTCACGGAAACCCTAAACGCACACGAATTCGTTAACTTCGAGACAAATACTGTCTCCGAGATCGAAACCTCAGCAGGATCAGACCACTATAAGTCTGGAAATTCGTAAGAACGATGAATCTTTAGCAGTTTCCGGCCAAGATTCCATGGGAATATTCTCATTAACCCTTAACGCACATGAATTCGTCAACTTTGAGATAGATACTGGCTCCGAGATCGAAACCTGGCCAGGATCGGACAACTATCAGTCTGGAAATTCGTCAGAACGATGAATCTTTAGCAGTTTCCGGCAAAGATTCCATGGGAATATTCATATAAACCCTAAACGCACACGAATTCGTCAACTTCGAGATAGATACTGGATTTGAGATCGAAACATGGCAAGGATCGGACCACTATAAGTCTGGAAATTCGTAAGAACGATGAATCTTTAGCAGTTTCCGGGCTAGATTCCATGGGAATATTCTCACAAACCCTAAACGCACACGAATTCGTCAACTTCGAGATAGATACTGGTTCCGAGATCGAAACCTGGCCAGGATCGGACCACTATAAGTCTGGAAATTCGTAAGAACGATGAATCTTTAGCAGTTTCCGGCCAAGATTTCATGTGAATATTCTCAAAAACCCTAAACGCACACAAATTCGTCAACTTCGAGATAGATACTGGCTCCGAGATCGAAACCTGGACAGGATCAGACCACTATAAGTGTAAAAAATCGTAAGAACGATGAATCTTTAGCAATTTCCGTCCAAGATTCCATGAGAATATTCTCAGAAACCATAAACGCACACAAATTCGTCAACTTGGAGATAGATACTAGCTCCGAGATCGAAACCTAGCCAGGATCGGACCACTATAAGTCTGGAAATTCGTAAGAACGATGAATCTTTAGCAGTTTCCTGCCTAGATCGAAATAGATACTGGCTCCGAGATAGATACTGGCTCCGAGATCGAAACCTGTCCAGGATCTGACCACTATAAGTCTGGAAATTCGTAAGAACGATGAATCCTTAGCAGTTTCCGGGTTAGATTCTATGGGAATGTTCACGGAAACCCTAAATGCACACGAATTCGTTAACTTCGAGACATATAATGGCTCCGAGATCGAAACCTACCCAGGATCGGACCACTATAAGTCTGGAAATTCGTAAGAACGATGAATCTTTAGCAGTTTCCGCCCAACATTCCATGTGAATATTCTCAGAAACCCTTAACGCACATGAATTCGTCAACTTCGAGATAGATACTGTCTCCAAGATCGAAACCTGGCCAGGATCAGACCACTATAAGTCTGGAAATTCGTCAGAACGACGAATCTTTAGCATTTTCCGACAAAGATTCCATGGGAATATTCTTAGAAACCCTAAACGCACACGAATTCGTCAACTTCGAGAAAGATACTGGCTCTGAGATCGAAACCTGGACAGGATCAGACCACTATAAGTCTGGAAATTCGTAAGAACGACAAATCTTTAGCAGTTTCCGGCTAAGATTTCATGGGAATATTCTCAGAAACCCTAAACACACACAAATTCGTCAACTTCGAGATAGATACTGACTCCGAGATCGAAACCTGGCCAGGATCGGACCACTATAATTCTGGAAATTCGTAAGAATGTTGAATCTTTAGCAATTTCCGGCCAAGATTCCATGGGAATATACTCAGAAACCCTAAACGCACACAAATTCGTCAACTTCGAGATAGATACTGGCTCCGAGATCAAAACCTGGCCAGGATGGAACCACTATATGTCTGGAAATTCGTAAGAACGATGAATCTTTAGCAGTTTCCGGGCTAGATTCAATGGGAATGTTCACGGAAACCCTAAACACACACGAATTCGTTAACTTCGAGACAAATACTGGCTCCGAGATCGAAACCTGGGAAGGATCGAACCACTATAAGTGTGGAAATTCGTAAGAACGATGAATCTTTTGCAGTTTCCTGCCAAGATTCCATGGGAATATTCTCAGAAACCCTAAACGCACACGAATTCGTCAAATCGAGATAGATATTGGCTCCGAGATCGAAACCTTTCCAGGATCGGACCACTATAAGTCTGGAAATTCGTAAGAACGATGAATCTTTAGCAGTTTCCAGGCTAGTTTCAATGGGAATTTTACGGAAACCCTAAATGCACACGAATTCGTTAACTTCGAGACAAATACTGGCTCCGAGATCGAAACCTGGACAGGATCAGACCACTATAAGTCTGGAAATTCGTAAGAACGATGAATCTTTAGCAGTTTCCGGCCAAGATTCCATGGGAATATTCTCAGAAACCCTTAACGCACATGAATTCGTCAACTTTGAGATTGATACTGGCTCTGAGATCGAAACCTGGCCAGGATCGGAACACTATAAGTCTGGAAATTCGTAAGGAAGATGAATCTTTAGCAGTTTCCTGCCAAGATTCTATAGGAATATTCTTAGAAACCGTAAACGCATACGAATTCGTCAACTTCGAGATAGATACTGGTTCCGAGATCGAAACCTGGCCAGGATCGGACCACTATAAGTCTGGAAATTTGTAAGAACGATGAATCTTTAGCAGTTTCCGGCCAAGATTTCATGTGAATATTCTCAAAAACCCTAAACGCACACAAATTCGTCAACTTCGAGATAGATACTGGCTCCGAGATCGAAACCTGGATAGGATCAGACCACTATAAGTGTAAAAATTCGTAAGAACGATGAATCTTTAGCAATTTCCGTCCAAGATTCCATGAGAATATTCTCAGAAACCATAAACGCACACAAATTCGTCAACTTCGAGATAGATACTAGCTCCGAGATCGAAACCTAGCCAGGATCGGACCACTATAAGTCTGGAAATTCGTAAGAACGATGAATCTTTAGCAGTTTCCTGCCTAGATCGAAATAGATACTGGCTCCGAGAGAGATACTGGCTCCGAGATCGAAACCTGTCCAGGATCTGACCACTATAAGTCTGGAAATTCGTAAGAACGATGAATCCTTAGCAGTTTCCGGGTTAGATTCTATGGGAATGTTCACGGAAACCCTAAATGCACACGAATTCGTTAACTTCGAGACATATAATGGCTCCGAGATCGAAACCTACCCAGGATCGGACCACTATAAGTCTGGAAATTCGTAAGAACGATGAATCTTTAGCAGTTTCCGCCCAACATTCCATGTGAATATTCTCAGAAACCCTTAACGCACATGAATTCGTCAACTTCGAGATAGATACTGTCTCCAAGATCGAAACCTGGCCAGGATCAGACCACTATAAGTCTGGAAATTCGTCAGAACGACGAATCTTTAGCATTTTCCGACAAAGATTCCATGGGAATATTCTTAGAAACCCTAAACGCACACGAATTCGTCAACTTCGAGAAAGATACTGGCTCTGAGATCGAAACCTGGACAGGATCAGACCACTATAAGTCTGGAAATTCGTAAGAACGACAAATCTTTAGCAGTTTCCGGCTAAGATTTCATGGGAATATTCTCAGAAACCCTAAACACACACAAATTCGTCAACTTCGAGATAGATACTGACTCCGAGATCGAAACCTGGCCAGGATCGGACCACTATAATTCTGGAAATTCGTAAGAATGTTGAATCTTTAGCAATTTCCGGCCAAGATTCCATGGGAATATACTCAGAAACCCTAAACGCACAAAAATTCGTCAACTTCGAGATAGATACTGGCTCCGAGATCAAAACCTGGCCAGGATGGAACCACTATATGTCTGGAAATTCGTAAGAACGATGAATCTTTAGCAGTTTCCGGGCTAGATTCAATGGGAATGTTCACGGAAACCCTAAACGCACACGAATTCGTTAACTTCGAGACAGATACTGGATCCGAGATCGAAACCTGGCCAGGATCGGACCACTATAAGTGTGGAAATTCGTAAGAACGATGAATCTTTAGCAGTTTCCTGCCAAGATTCCATGGGAATATTCTCAGAAACACTAAACGCACACGAATTCGTCAAATCGAGATAGATACTGGCTCCGAGATCGAAACCTTTCCAGGATCGGACCACTATAATTCTGGAAATTCGTAAGAACGATGAATCTTTAGCAGTTTCCGGGCTAGTTTCAATGGGAATTTCACGGAAACCCTAAACGCACACGAATTCGTTAACTTCGAGACAAATACTGTCTCCGAGATCGAAACCTCAGCAGGATCAGACCACTATAAGTCTGGAAATTCGTAAGAACGATGAATCTTTAGCAGTTTCCGGCCAAGATTCCATGGGAATATTCTCATTAACCCTTAACGCACATGAATTCGTCAACTTTGAGATAGATACTGGCTCCGAGATCGAAACCTGGCCAGGATCGGACAACTATCAGTCTGGAAATTCGTCAGAACGATGAATCTTTAGCAGTTTCCGGCAAAGATTCCATGGGAATATTCATATAAACCCTAAACGCACACGAATTCGTCAACTTCGAGATAGATACTGGATTTGAGATCGAAACATGGCAAGGATCGGACCACTATAAGTCTGGAAATTCGTAAGAACGATGAATCTTTAGCAGTTTCCGGGCTAGATTCCATGGGAATATTCTCACAAACCCTAAACGCACACGAATTCGTCAACTTCGAGATAGATACTGGTTCCGAGATCGAAACCTGGCCAGGATCGGACCACTATAAGTCTGGAAATTCGTAAGAACGATGAATCTTTAGCAGTTTCCGGCCAAGATTTCATGTGAATATTCTCAAAAACCCTAAACGCACACAAATTCGTCAACTTCGAGATAGATACTGGCTCCGAGATCGAAACCTGGACAGGATCAGACCACTATAAGTGTAAAAATTCGTAAGAACGATGAATCTTTAGCAATTTCCGTCCAAGATTCCATGAGAATATTCTCAGAAACCATAAACGCACACAAATTCGTCAACTTCGAGATAGATACTAGCTCCGAGATCGAAACCTAGCCAGGATCGGACCACTATAAGTCTGGAAATTCGTAAGAACGATGAATCTTTAGCAGTTTCCTGCCTAGATCGAAATAGATACTGGCTCCGAGATAGATAGTGGCTCCGAGATCGAAACCTGTCCAGGATATGACCACTATAAGTCTGGAAATTCGTAAGAACGATGAATCCTTAGCAGTTTCCGGGTTAGATTCTATGGGAATGTTCACGGAAACCCTAAATGCACACGAATTCGTTAACTTCGAGACATATAATGGCTCCGAGATCGAAACCTACCCAGGATCGGACCACTATAAGTCTGGAAATTCGTAAGAACGATGAATCTTTAGCAGTTTCCGCCCAACATTCCATGTGAATATTCTCAGAAACCCTTAACGCACATGAATTCGTCAACTTCGAGATAGATACTGTCTCCAAGATCGAAACCTGGCCAGGATCAGACCACTATAAGTCTGGAAATTCGTCAGAACGACGAATCTTTAGCATTTTCCGGCAAAGATTCCATGGGAATATTCTTAGAAACCCTAAACGCACACGAATTCGTCAACTTCGAGAAAGATACTGGTCCTGAGATCGAAACCTGGACAGGATCAGACCACTATAAGTCTGGAAATTCGTAAGAACGACAAATCTTTAGAAGTTTCCGGCTAAGATTTCATGGGAATATTCTCAGAAACCCTAAACACACACAAATTCGTCAACTTCGAGATAGATACTGACTCCGAGATCGAAACCTGGCCAGGATCGGACCACTATAATTCTGGAAATTCGTAAGAATGTTGAATCTTTAGCAATTTCCGGCCAAGATTCCATGGGAATATACTCAGAAACCCTAAACGCACAAAAATTCGTCAACTTCGAGATAGATACTGGCTCCGAGATCAAAACCTGGCCAGGATGGAACCACTATATGTCTGGAAATTCGTAAGAACGATGAATCTTTAGCAGTTTCCGGGCTAGATTCAATGGGAATGTTCACGGAAACCCTAAACGCACACGAATTCGTTAACTTCGAGACAGATACTGGATCCGAGATCGAAACCTGGCCAGGATCGGACCACTATAAGTGTGGAAATTCGTAAGAACGATGAATCTTTAGCAGTTTCCTGCCAAGATTCCATGGGAATATTCTCAGAAACACTAAACGCACACGAATTCGTCAAATCGAGATAGATACTGGCTCCGAGATCGAAACCTTTCCAGGATCGGACCACTATAATTCTGGAAATTCGTAAGAACGATGAATCTTTAGCAGTTTCCGGGCTAGTTTCAATGGGAATTTCACGGAAACCCTAAACGCACACGAATTCATTAACTTCGAGACAAATACTGGCTCCGAGATCGAAACCTCGACA
>NW_020620825.1:14593403-14628454 GCF_003573695.1 Papaver somniferum | reverse complement strand
GATACTGGCTCCGAGATCGAAACCTGGCCAGGATCGAACCACTGTAAGTCTGGAAATTCGTAAGAACGATGAATCTTTAGCAGTTTCCTGCAAAGATTCCATGGGAATATTCTCAGAAACCCTAAACGCACACGAATTCGTCAACTTCGAGATAGATAATGGCTCCGAGATCGAAACCTGGCCAGGACCGGACCACTGTAAGTCTGGAAATTCGTAAGAATGATGAATCTTTACCAGTTTCCGGGATAGATTCCATGGGAATGTTCACGGAAACCCTAAACGTACACGAATTCGTCAACTTCGAGATAGATATTGGCTCCGAGATTGAAACCTGGCCAGGATCGGACCACTATAAGTCTGGAAATTCGTCAGAACGATGAATCTTTAGCAGTTTCAATCCAATATTCCATTGGAATATTCTTAGAAACCCTAAACGCATACAAATTCATCAACTTCGAGATAGATACTGGCTCTGAGATCGAAACCTGGCCAGGATCGGACCACTATAAGTCTGGAAATTCGTAAGAACGGTGAATCTTTAGCAGTTTCTGGTCAAGATTCCATGGGAATATTCTCAGAAACCCTAAACGAACACAAATTCGTTAACTTCGAGATAAATATAAGCTCCGAGATCGAAACCTGGCCAGGATCGGACCACTATAAGTTTGGAAATTCGTAAGAACGATGAATCTTTAGCAATTTCCATCCAAGATTCCATGAGAATATTCTCAGAAACCCTAAACGCACACAAATTCGTCAACTTCGAGATAGATACTGGCTCCGAGATCGAAACCTGGACAGGATCAGACCACTATAAGTGTAAAAATTCGTAAGAACGATGAATCTTTAGCAATTTCCGTCCAAGATTCCATGAGAATATTCTCAGAAACCATAAACGCACACAAATTCGTCAACTTCGAGATAGATACTAGCTCCGAGATCGAAACCTAGCCAGGATCGGACCACTATAAGTCTGGAAATTCGTAAGAACGATGAATCTTTAGCAGTTTCCTGCCTAGATCGAAATAGATACTGGCTCCGAGATAGATAATGGCTCCGAGATCGAAACCTGCCCAGGATCGGACCACTATAAGTCTGGAAATTCGTAAGAACGATGAATCTTTAGCAGTTTCCGCCCAAGATTCCATGTGAATATTCTCAGAAACCCTTAACGCACATGAATTCGTCAACTTCGAGATAGATATTGTCTCCAAGATCGAAACCTGGCCAGGATCAGACCACTATAAGTCTGGAAATTCGTCAGAACGACGAATCTTTAGCATTTTCCGGCAAAGATTCCATGGGAATATTCTTAGAAACCCTAAACGCACACGAATTCGTCAACTTCGAGAAAGATACTGGCTCTGAGATCGAAACCTGGACAGGATCAGACCACTATAAGTCTGGAAATTCGTAAGAACGACAAATCTTTAGCAGTTTCCGGCTAAGATTTCATGGGAATATTCTCAGAAACCCTAAACACACACAAATTCGTCAACTTCGAGATAGATACTGAATCCGAGATCGAAACCTGGCCAGGATCGGACCATTATAATTCTGGAAATTCGTAAGAATGTTGAATCTTTAGCAATTTCCGGCCAAGATTCCATGGGAATATACTCAGAAACCCTAAACGCACAAAAATTCGTCAACTTCGAGATAGATACTGGCTCCGAGATCAAAACCTGGCCAGGATGGAACCACTATATGTCTGGAAATTCGTAAGAACGATGAATCTTTAGCAGTTTCCGGGCTAGATTCAATGGGAATGTTCACGGAAACCCTAAACGCACACGAATTCGTTAACTTCGAGACAGATACTGGATCCGAGATCGAAACCTGGCCAGGATCGGACCACTATAAGTGTGGAAATTCGTAAGAACGATGAATCTTTAGCAGTTTCCTGCCAAGATTCCATGGGAATATTCTCAGAAACACTAAACGCACACGAATTCGTCAAATCGAGATAGATACTGGCTCCGAGATCGAAACCTTTCCAGGATCGGACCACTATAATTCTGGAAATTCGTAAGAACGATGAATCTTTAGCAGTTTCCGGGCTAGTTTCAATGGGAATTTCACGGAAACCCTAAACGCACACGAATTCATTAACTTCGAGACAAATACTGGCTCCGAGATCGAAACCTCGACAGGATCAGACCACTATAAGTCTGGAAATTCGTAAGAACGATGAATCTTTAGCAGTTTCCGGCCAAGATTCCATGGGAATATTCTCATTAACCCTTAACGCACATGAATTCGTCAACTTTGAGATAGATACTGGCTCCGAGATCGAAACCTGGCCAGGATCGGACAACTATCAGTCTGGAAATTCGTCAGAACGATGAATCTTTAGCAGTTTCCGGCAAAGATTCCATGGGAATATTCATATAAACCCTAAACGCACACGAATTCGTCAACTTCGAGATAGATACTGGATTTGAGATCGAAACATGGCAAGGATCGGACCACTATAAGTCTGGAAATTCGTAAGAACGATGAATCTTTAGCAGTTTCCGGGCTAGATTCCATGGGAATATTCTCACAAACCCTAAACGCACACGAATTCGTCAACTTCGAGATAGATACTGGTTCCGAGATCGAAACCTGGCCAGGATCGGACCACTATAAGTCTGGAAATTCGTAAGAACGATGAATCTTTAGCAGTTTCCGGCCAAGATTTCATGTGAATATTCTCAAAAACCCTAAACGCACACAAATTCGTCAACTTCGAGATAGATACTGGCTCCGAGATCGAAACCTGGACAGGATCAGACCACTATAAGTGTAAAAATTCGTAAGAACGATGAATCTTTAGCAATTTCCGTCCAAGATTCCATGAGAATATTCTCAGAAACCATAAACGCACACAAATTCGTCAACTTCGAGATAGATACTAGCTCCGAGATCGAAACCTAGCCAGGATCGGACCACTATAAGTCTGGAAATTCGTAAGAACGATGAATCTTTAGCAGTTTCCTGCCTAGATCGAAATAGATACTGGCTCCGAGATAGATACTGGCTCCGAGATCGAAACCTGTCCAGGATCTGACCACTATAAGTCTGGAAATTCGTAAGAACGATGAATCCTTAGCAGTTTCCGGGTTAGATTCTATGGGAATGTTCACGGAAACCCTAAATGCACACGAATTCGTTAACTTCGAGACATATAATGGCTCCGAGATCGAAACCTACCCAGGATCGGACCACTATAAGTCTGGAAATTCGTAAGAACGATGAATCTTTAGCAGTTTCCGCCCAACATTCCATGTGAATATTCTCAGAAACCCTTAACGCACATGAATTCGTCAACTTCGAGATAGATACTGTCTCCAAGATCGAAACCTGGCCAGGATCAGACCACTATAAGTCTGGAAATTCGTCAGAACGACGAATCTTTAGCATTTTCCGACAAAGATTCCATGGGAATATTCTTAGAAACCCTAAACGCACACGAATTCGTCAACTTCGAGAAAGATACTGGCTCTGAGATCGAAACCTGGACAGGATCAGACCACTATAAGTCTGGAAATTCGTAAGAACGACAAATCTTTAGCAGTTTCCGGCTAAGATTTCATGGGAATATTCTCAGAAACCCTAAACACACACAAATTCGTCAACTTCGAGATAGATACTGACTCCGAGATCGAAACCTGGCCAGGATCGGACCACTATAATTCTGGAAATTCGTAAGAATGTTGAATCTTTAGCAATTTCCGGCCAAGATTCCATGGGAATATACTCAGAAACCCTAAACGCACAAAAATTCGTCAACTTCGAGATAGATACTGGCTCCGAGATCAAAACCTGGCCAGGATGGAACCACTATATGTCTGGAAATTCGTAAGAACGATGAATCTTTAGCAGTTTCCGGGCTAGATTCAATGGGAATGTTCACGGAAACCCTAAACGCACACGAATTCGTTAACTTCGAGACAGATACTGGATCCGAGATCGAAACCTGGCCAGGATCGGACCACTATAAGTGTGGAAATTCGTAAGAACGATGAATCTTTAGCAGTTTCCTGCCAAGATTCCATGGGAATATTCTCAGAAACACTAAACGCACACGAATTCGTCAAATCGAGATAGATACTGGCTCCGAGATCGAAACCTTTCCAGGATCGGACCACTATAATTCTGGAAATTCGTAAGAACGATGAATCTTTAGCAGTTTCCGGGCTAGTTTCAATGGGAATTTCACGGAAACCCTAAACGCACACGAATTCATTAACTTCGAGACAAATACTGGCTCCGAGATCGAAACCTCGACAAGATCAGACCACTATAAGTCTGGAAATTCGTAAGAACGATGAATCTTTAGCAGTTTCCGGCCAAGATTCCATGGGAATATTCTCATTAACCCTTAACGCACATGAATTCGTCAACTTTGAGATAGATACTGGCTCCGAGATCGAAACCTGGCCAGGATCGGACAACTATCAGTCTGGAAATTCGTCAGAACGATGAATCTTTAGCAGTTTCCGGCAAAGATTCCATGGGAATATTCATATAAACCCTAAACGCACACGAATTCGTCAACTTCGAGATAGATACTGGATTTGAGATCGAAACATGGAAAGGATCGGACCACTATAAGTCTGGAAATTCGTAAGAACGATGAATCTTTAGCAGTTTCCGGGCTAGATTCCATGGGAATATTCTCACAAACCCTAAACGCACACGAATTTGTCAACTTCGAGATAGATACTGGCTCCGAGATCGAAACCTGCTAGGATTGGACCACTATAAGTCCGGAAATTCGTAAGAACGATGAATCTTTAGCAATTTCCGGTCAAGATTCCATGGGAATATTCTCAGAAACCCTAATCACACACAAATTCGTCAACTTCGAAATATATACTGGCTTCGAGATCGAAACCTGGACAGGATCATAACACTATAAATCTGGAAATTCGTAAGAACGATGAATCTTTAGCAGTTTTTGTCCAAGATTCCTTGGGAATATTTTCAGAAACCTTAAATGCACACGAATTTGTCAACTTAGAGATAGATACTGGCTCCGAGATCGAAACCTGGCCAAGATCAGACCACTATAAGTCTAGAAATTTGTAAGAACGATGAATCTTTAGCAGTTTACGGGCTAGATTCCATGGGAATATTCTCAGAAACCCTAAACGCACACAAATTCGTCAACTTCGAGATAGATACTGGCCCCGAGATCGAAACCTGGCCTGGATCAGACTACTATAAGTCTGGAAATTCGTCAAAACGATGAATTTTTAGCAGTTTCCGGGATAGATTCCATGGGAGTATTCACGGAAACCCTAAACACACACGAATTCGTCAACTTCAAGATATATATTGGCTCCAAGATCGAAACCTGGCCATGATTGGACCACTATAATCTGGAAATTCGTAAGAACGATGAATCTTTAGCAGTTTCCAGGCTAGATTCCATGAGAATATTATCAGAAACCCTAAACGCACACAAATTCGTCCACTTCGAGATAGATGCTGGCTCCGAGATCGAAACCTGCCCAGGATCGGACCACTATAAGTCTGGAAATTCGTAAGAACGATGAATCTCTAGCAGTTTCCGGGCTAGATTCCATGGGAATGTTCACGGAAACCCTAAACGCACACGAATTCGTTAAATTCAAGACAGATACTGGCTCCAAGAACCTGGCCAGGATCGAACCACTGTAAGTCTGGAAATTCGTAAGAACGATGAATCTTTAGAAGTTTCCTGCAAAGATTCCATGGGAATATTCTCAGAAACCCTAAACGCACACGAATTCGTCAACTTCGAGATAGATAATAGCTCCGAGATCGAAACCTGGCCAGGACCGGACCACTATAAGTCTGGAAATTCGTCAGAACGATGAATCTTTACCAGTTTCCGGGATAGATTCCATGGGAATGTTCACGGAAACCCTAAACGTACACGAATTCGTCAACTTCGAGATAGATATTGGCTCCGAGATTGAAACCTGGCCAGGATCGGACCACTATAAGTCTGGAAATTCGTCAGAACGATGAATCTTTAGCATTTTCAGTCCAATATTCCATTGGAATATTCTTAGAAACCCTAAACGCATACAAATTCATCAACTTCGAGATAGATACTGGCTCCGAGATCAAAACCGGGCCAGGATCGGACCACTATAAGTCTGGAAATTCGTAAGAACGATGAATCTTTAGCAGTTTCTGGTCAAGATTCCATGGGAATATTCTCAGAAACCCTAAACGAACACAAATTCGTCAACTTCGAGATAAATATTAGCTCCGAGATCGAAACCTGGCCAGGATCGGACCACTATAAGTCTGGAAATTGGTAAGAACGATGAATCCTTAGCAGTTTCCGGGTTAGATTCTATGGGAATGTTCACGGAAACCCTAAACGCACACGAATTCGTTAACTTCGAGACAGATACTGGCTCCGAGATCGAAACCTGGCCAGGATCGGACCACTATAAGTGTGGAAATTCGTAAGAACGATGAATCTTTAGCAGTTTCCCACCTAGATTCCATGGGAATATTCTCAGAAACCCTAAACGCACACGAATTCGTCAAATCGAGATAAATACTGGCTCCGAGATCGAAACCTTTCCAGGATCGGACCACTATAAGTCTGGAAATTCGTAAGAACGATGAATCTTTAGCAGTTTCCGGGCTAGTTTCAATGGAAATTTCACGGAAACCCTAAATGCACACGAATTCGTTAACTTCGAGACAAATACTGGCTCCGAGATCGAAACCTGGACAGGATCAGACCACTATAAGTCGGGAAATTTTTAAGAACGATGAATCTTTAGTAGTTTCCGGCCAAGATTCCATGGGAATATTCTCAGAAACCGTTAACGCACATGAATTCGTCAACTTTGAGATAGATACTGGCTCCGAGATCGAAACCTGGCCAGGATCGGACCACTATCAGTCTGGAAATTCGTCAGAACGATGAATCTTTAGCAGTTTCCGGCAAAGATTCCATGGGAATATTCATATAAACCCTAAACGCACACGAATTCGTCAACTTCGAGATAGATACTGGCTCCGAGATCGAAACATGGCAAGGATCGGACCACTATAAATCTGGAAATTCGTAAGAAAGATGAATCTTTAGCAGTTTCCGGGCTAGATTCCATGGGAATGTTCACGGAAACCCTAAACGCACACGAATTCGTTAAATTCAAGACAGATACTGGCTCCGAGATCGAAACCTGGCCAGGATCGAACCACTGTAAGTCTGGAAATTCGTAAGAACGATGAATCTTTAGCAGTTTCCTGCAAAGATTCCATGGGAATATTCTCAGAAACCCTAAACGCACACGAATTCGTCAACTTCGAGATAGATAATGGCTCCGAGATCGAAACCTGGCCAGGACCGGACCACTGTAAGTCTGGAAATTCGTAAGAACGATGAATCATTACCAGTTTCCGTGATAGATTCCATGGGAATGTTCACGGAAACCCTAAACGTACACGAATTCGTCAACTTCGAGATAGATATTGGCTCCGAGATTGAAACCTGGCCAGGATCGGACCACTATAAGTCTGGAAATTCGTCAGAACGATGAATCTTTAGCAGTTTCAATCCAATATTCCATTGGAATATTCTTAGAAACCCTAAACGCATACAAATTCATCAACTTCGAGATAGATACTGGCTCCGAGATCGAAACCTGGCCAGGATCGGACCACTATAAGTCTGGAAATTCGTAAGAACGATGAATCTTTAGCAGTTTCTGGTCAAGATTCCATGGGAATATTCTCAGAAACCCTAAACGAACACAAATTCGTCAATTTCGAGATAAATATAAGCTCCAAGATCGAAACCTGGCCAGGATCGGACCACTATAAGTTTGGAAATTCGTAAGAACGATGAATCTTTAGCAATTTCCATCCAAGATTCCATGAGAATATTCTCAGAAACCATAAACGCACACAAATTCGTCAACTTCGAGACAGATACTGGCTCCGAGATCGAAACCTGTCCAGGATCGGACCACTATAAGTCTGGAAATTGGTAAGAACGATGAATCCTTAGCAGTTTCCGGGTTAGATTCTATGGGAATGTTCACGGAAACCCTAAACGCACACGAATTCGTTAACTTCGAGACAGTTACTGGCTCCGAGATTGAAACCTGGCCAGGATCGGACCACTATAAGTCTGGAAATTCGTCAGAACGATGAATCTTTAGCAGTTTCAATCCAATATTCCATTGGAATATTCTTAGAAACCCTAAACGCATACAAATTCATCAACTTCGAGATAGATACTGGCTCTGAGATCGAAACCTGGCCAGGATCGGACCACTATAAGTCTGGAAATTCGTAAGAACGGTGAATCTTTAGCAGTTTCTGGTCAAGATTCCATGGGAATATTCTCAGAAACCCTAAACGAACACAAATTCGTTAACTTCGAGATAAATATAAGCTCCGAGATCGAAACCTGGCCAGGATCGGACCACTATAAGTTTGGAAATTCGTAAGAACGATGAATCTTTAGCAATTTCCATCCAAGATTCCATGAGAATATTCTCAGAAACCCTAAACGCACACAAATTCGTCAACTTCGAGATAGATACTGGCTCCGAGATCGAAACCTGGACAGGATCAGACCACTATAAGTGTAAAAATTCGTAAGAACGATGAATCTTTAGCAATTTCCGTCCAAGATTCCATGAGAATATTCTCAGAAACCATAAACGCACACAAATTCGTCAACTTCGAGATAGATACTAGCTCCGAGATCGAAACCTAGCCAGGATCGGACCACTATAAGTCTGGAAATTCGTAAGAACGATGAATCTTTAGCAGTTTCCTGCCTAGATCGAAATAGATACTGGCTCCGAGATAGATAATGGCTCCGAGATCGAAACCTGCCCAGGATCGGACCACTATAAGTCTGGAAATTCGTAAGAACGATGAATCTTTAGCAGTTTCCGCCCAAGATTCCATGTGAATATTCTCAGAAACCCTTAACGCACATGAATTCGTCAACTTCGAGATAGATATTGTCTCCAAGATCGAAACCTGGCCAGGATCAGACCACTATAAGTCTGGAAATTCGTCAGAACGACGAATCTTTAGCATTTTCCGGCAAAGATTCCATGGGAATATTCTTAGAAACCCTAAACGCACACGAATTCGTCAACTTCGAGAAAGATACTGGCTCTGAGATCGAAACCTGGACAGGATCAGACCACTATAAGTCTGGAAATTCGTAAGAACGACAAATCTTTAGCAGTTTCCGGCTAAGATTTCATGGGAATATTCTCAGAAACCCTAAACGCACAAAAATTCGTCAACTTCGAGATAGATACTGGCTCCGAGATCAAAACCTGGCCAGGATGGAACCACTATATGTCTGGAAATTCGTAAGAACGATGAATCTTTAGCAATTTCCGGCCAAGATTCCATGGGAATGTTCACGGAAACCCTAAACGCACACGAATTCGTTAACTTCGAGACAGATACTGGCTCCGAGATCGAAACCTGGCCAGGATCGGACCACTATAAGTGTGGAAATTCGTAAGAACGATGAATCTTTAGCAGTTTCCTGCCAAGATTCCATGGGAATATTCTCAGAAACCCTAAACGCACACGAATTCGTCAAATCGAGATAAATACTGGCTCCGAGATCGAAACCTTTCCAGGATCGGACCACTATAAGTCTGGAAATTCGTAAGAATGATGATTCTTTAGCAGTTTCCGGGCTAGTTTCAATGGGAATTTCACGGAAACCCTAAATGCACACGAATTCGTTAACTTCGAGACAAATACTGGCTCCGAGATCGAAACCTGGACAGGATCAGACCACTATAAGTCTGGAAATTTTTAAGAACGATGAATCTTTAGTAGTTTCCGGCCAAGATTCCATGGGAATATTCTCAGAAACCGTTAACGCACATGAATTCGTCAACTTTGAGATAGATACTGGCTCCGAGATCGAAACCTGGCCAGGATCGGACCACTATCAGTCTGGAAATTCGTCAGAACGATGAATCTTTAGCAGTTTCCGGCAAAGATTCCATGGGAATATTCATATAAACCCTAAACGCACACGAATTCGTCAACTTCGAGATAGATACTGGCTCCGAGATCGAAACATGGCAAGGATCGGACCACTATAAATCTGGAAATTCGTAAGAAAGATGAATCTTTAGCAGTTTCCGGGCTAGATTCCATGGGAATGTTCACGGAAACCCTAAACGCACACGAATTCGTTAAATTCAAGACAGATACTGGCTCCGAGATCGAAACCTGGCCAGGATCGAACCACTGTAAGTCTGGAAATTCGTAAGAACGATGAATCTTTAGCAGTTTCCTGCAAAGATTCCATGGGAATATTCTCAGAAACCCTAAACGCACACGAATTCGTCAACTTCGAGATAGATAATGGCTCCGAGATCGAAACCTGGCCAGGACCGGACCACTGTAAGTCTGGAAATTCGTAAGAACGATGAATCTTTACCAGTTTCCGGGATAGATTCCATGGGAATGTTCACGGAAACCCTAAACGTACACGAATTCGTCAACTTCGAGATAGATATTGGCTCCGAGATTGAAACCTGGCCAGGATCGGACCACTATAAGTCTGGAAATTCGTCAGAACGATGAATCTTTAGCAGTTTCAATCCAATATTCCATTGGAATATTCTTAGAAACCCTAAACGCATACAAATTCATCAACTTCGAGATAGATACTGGCTCCGAGATCGAAACCTGGCCAGGATCGGACCACTATAAGTCTGGAAATTCGTAAGAACGATGAATCTTTAGCAGTTTCTGGTCAAGATTCCATGGGAATATTCTCAGAAACCCTAAACGAACACAAATTCGTCAACTTCGAGATAAATATAAGCTCCGAGATCGAAACCTGGCCAGGATCGGACCACTATAAGTTTGGAAATTCGTAAGAACGATGAATCTTTAGCAATTTCCATCCAAGATTCCATGAGAATATTCTCAGAAACCATAAACGCACACAAATTCGTCAACTTCGAGACAGATACTGGCTCCGAGATCGAAACCTGTCCAGGATCGGACCACTATAAGTCTGGAAATTGGTAAGAACGATGAATCCTTAGCAGTTTCCGGGTTAGATTCTATGGGAATGTTCACGGAAACCCTAAACGCACACGAATTCGTTAACTTCGAGACAGATACTGGCTCCGAGATCGAAACCTGGCCAGGATCGGACCACTATAAGTGTGGAAATTGGTAAGAACGATGAATCTTTAGCAGTTTCCGGCAAAGATTCCATGGGAATATTCATATAAACCCTAAACGCACACGAATTCCTCAACTTCGAGATAGATACTGGATTTGAGATCGAAACATGGCAAGGATCGGACCACTATAAGTCTGGAAATTAATAAGAACGATGCATCTTTAGCAGTTTCCGGGCTAGATTCCATGGGAATATTCTCACAAACCCCAAACGCACACGAATTTGTCAACTTCGAGATAGATATTGGCTCCGAGATCGAAACCTGCTAGGATTGGACCACTATAAGTCCGGAAATTCGTAAGAACGATGAATCTTTAGCAATTTCCGGTCAAGATTCCATGGGAATATTCTCAGAAACCCTAATCACACACAAATTCGTCAACTTCGAAATAGATACTGGCTTCGAGATCGAAACCTGGCCAGGATCATAACACTATAAATCTGGAAATTCGTAAGAACGATGAATCTTTAGCAGTTTTTGTCCAAGATTCCATGGGAATATTTTCAGAAACCTTAAATGCACACGAATTTGTCAACTTAGAGATAGATACTGGCTCCGAGATCGAAACCTGGCCAAGATCAGACCACTATAAGTCTAGAAATTTGTAAGAACGATGAATCTTTAGCAGTTTACGGGCTAGATTCCATGGGAATATTCTCAGAAACCCTAAACGCACACAAATTCGTCAACTTCGAGATAGATACTGGCCCCGAGATCGAAACCTGGCCTGGATCAGACTACTATAAGTCTGGAAATTCGTCAGAACGATGAATTTTTAGCAGTTTCCGGGATAGGTTCCATGGGAGTATTCACGGAAACCCTAAACACACACGAATTCGTCAACTTCGAGATAGATATTGGCTCCGAGATTGAAACCTGGCCAGGATCGGACCACTATAAGTATGGAAATTCGTCAGAACGATGAATCTTTAGCAGTTTCAATCCAATATTCCATTGGAATATTCTTAGAAACCCTAAACGCATACAAATTCATCAACTTCGAGATAGATACTGGCTCCGAGATCGAAACCTGGCCAGGATCGGACCACTATAAGTCTGGAAATTCGTAAGAACGATGAATCTTTAGCAGTTTCTGGTCAAGATTCCATGGGAATATTCTCAGAAACCCTAAACGAACACAAATTCGTCAACTTCGAGATAAATATAAGCTCCGAGATCGAAACCTGGCCAGGATCGGACCACTATAAGTTTGGAAATTCGTAAGAACGATGAATCTTTAGCAATTTCCATCCAAGATTCCATGAGAATATTCTCAGAAACCATAAACGCACACAAATTCGTCAACTTCGAGACAGATACTGGCTCCGAGATCGAAACCTGTCCAGGATCGGACCACTATAAGTCTGGAAATTGGTAAGAACGATGAATCCTTAGCAGTTTCCGGGTTAGATTCTATGGGAATGTTCACGGAAACCCTAAACGCACACGAATTCGTTAACTTCGAGACAGATACTGGCTCCGAGATCGAAACCTGGCCAGGATCGGACCACTATAAGTGTGGAAATTGGTAAGAACGATGAATCTTTAGCAGTTTCCGGCAAAGATTCCATGGGAATATTCATATAAACCCTAAACGCACACGAATTCCTCAACTTCGAGATAGATACTGGATTTGAGATCGAAACATGGCAAGGATCGGACCACTATAAGTCTGGAAATTAATAAGAACGATGCATCTTTAGCAGTTTCCGGGCTAGATTCCATGGGAATATTCTCACAAACCCCAAACGCACACGAATTTGTCAACTTCGAGATAGATATTGGCTCCGAGATCGAAACCTGCTAGGATTGGACCACTATAAGTCCGGAAATTCGTAAGAACGATGAATCTTTAGCAATTTCCGGTCAAGATTCCATGGGAATATTCTCAGAAACCCTAATCACACACAAATTCGTCAACTTCGAAATAGATACTGGCTTCGAGATCGAAACCTGGCCAGGATCATAACACTATAAATCTGGAAATTCGTAAGAACGATGAATCTTTAGCAGTTTTTGTCCAAGATTCCATGGGAATATTTTCAGAAACCTTAAATGCACACGAATTTGTCAACTTAGAGATAGATACTGGCTCCGAGATCGAAACCTGGCCAAGATCAGACCACTATAAGTCTAGAAATTTGTAAGAACGATGAATCTTTAGCAGTTTACGGGCTAGATTCCATGGGAATATTCTCAGAAACCCAAAACGCACACAAATTCGTCAACTTCGAGATAGATACTGGCCCCGAGATCGAAACCTGGCCTGGATCAGACTACTATAAGTCTGGAAATTCGTCAGAACGATGAATTTTTAGCAGTTTCCGGGATAGATTCCATGGGAGTATTCACGGAAACCCTAAACACACACGAATTTGTCAACTTCAAGATATATATTGGCTCCAAGATCGAAACCTGGCCATGATTGGACCACTATAATCTGGAAATTCGTAAGAACGATGAATCTTTAGCAGTTTCCAGGCTAGATTCCATGAGAATATTATCAGAAACCCTAAACGCACACAAATTCGTCCACTTCGAGATAGATGCTGGCTCCGAGATCGAAACCTGCCCAGGATCGGACCACTATAAGTCTGGAAATTCGTAAGAACGATGAATCTCTAGCAGTTTCCGGGCTAGATTCCATGGGAATGTTCACGGAAACCCTAAACGCACATGAATTCGTTAAATTCAAGACAGATACTGGCTCCGAGATCGAAACCTGGCCAGGATCGAACCACTGTAAGTCTGGAAATTCGTAAGAACGATGAATCTTTTGAAGTTTCCTGCAAAGATTCCATGGGAATATTCTCAGAAACCCTAAACGCACACGAATTCGTCAACTTCGAGATAGATAATAGCTCCGAGATCGAAACCTGGCCAGGACCGGACCACTGTAAGTCTGGAAATTCGTAAGAACGATGAATCTTTACCAGTTTCCGGGATAGATTCCATGGGAATGTTCACGGAAACCCTAAACGTACACGAATTCGTCAACTTCGAGATAGATATTGGCTCCGAGATTGAAACCTGGCCAGGATCGGACCACTATAAGTCTGGAAATTCGTCAGAACGATGAATCTTTAGCATTTTCAGTCCAATATTCCATTGGAATATTCTTAGAAACCCTAAACGCATACAAATTCATCAACTTCGAGATAGATACTGGCTCCGAGATCAAAACCGGGCCAGGATCGGACCACTATAAGTCTGGAAATTCGTAAGAACGATGAATCTTTAGCAGTTTCTGGTCAAGATTCCATGGGAATATTCTCAGAAACCCTAAACGAACACAAATTCGTCAACTTCGAGATAAATATTAGCTCCGAGATCGAAACCTGGCCAGGATCGGACCACTATAAGTCTGGAAATTGGTAAGAACGATGAATCCTTAGCAGTTTCCGGGTGAGATTCTATGGGAATGTTCACGGAAACCCTAAACGCACACGAATTCGTTAACTTCGAGACAGATACTGGCTCCGAGATCGAAACCTGGCCAGGATCGGACCACTATAAGTGTGGAAATTCGTAAGAACGATGAATCTTTAGCAGTTTCCCACCTAGATTCCATGGGAATATTCTCAGAAACCCTAAACGCACACGAATTCGTCAAATCGAGATAAATACTGGCTCCGAGATCGAAACCTTTCCAGGATCGGACCACTATAAGTCTGGAAATTCGTAAGAATGATGATTCTTTAGCAGTTTCCGGGCTAGTTTCAATGGGAATTTCACGGAAACCCTAAATGCACACGAATTCGTTAACTTCGAGACAAATACTGGCTCCGAGATCGAAACCTGGACAGGATCAGACCACTATAAGTCTGGAAATTTTTAAGAACGATGAATCTTTAGTAGTTTCCGGCCAAGATTCCATGGGAATATTCTCAGAAACCGTTAACGCACATGAATTCGTCAACTTTGAGATAGATACTGGCTCCGAGATCGAAACCTGGCCAGGATCGGACCACTATCAGTCTGGAAATTCGTCAGAACGATGAATCTTTAGCAGTTTCCGGCAAAGATTCCATGGGAATATTCATATAAACCCTAAACGCACACGAATTCGTCAACTTCGAGATAGATACTGGCTCCGAGATCGAAACATGGCAAGGATCGGACCACTATAAATCTGGAAATTCGTAAGAACGATGAATCTTTAGCAGTTTCCGGGCTAGATTCCATGGGAATGTTCACGGAAACCCTAAACGCACACGAATTCGTTAAATTCAAGACAGATACTGGCTCCGAGATCGAAACCTGGCCAGGATCGAACCACTGTAAGTCTGGAAATTCGTAAGAACGATGAATCTTTAGCAGTTTCCTGCAAAGATTCCATGGGAATATTCTCAGAAACCCTAAACGCACACGAATTCGTCAACTTCGAGATAGATAATGGCTCCGAGATCGAAACCTGGCCAGGACCGGACCACTGTAAGTCTGGAAATTCGTAAGAACGATGAATCTTTACCAGTTTCCGGGATAGATTCCATGGGAATGTTCACGGAAACCCTAAACGTACACGAATTCGTCAACTTCGAGATAGATATTGGCTCCGAGATTGAAACCTGGCCAGGATCGGACCACTATAAGTCTGGAAATTCGTCAGAACGATGAATCTTTAGCAGTTTCAATCCAATATTCCATTGGAATATTCTTAGAAACCCTAAACGCATACAAATTCATCAACTTCGAGATAGATACTGGCTCCGAGATCGAAACCTGGCCAGGATCGGACCACTATAAGTCTGGAAATTCGTAAGAACGATGAATCTTTAGCAGTTTCTGGTCAAGATTCCATGGGAATATTCTCAGAAACCCTAAACGAACACAAATTCGTCAACTTCGAGATAAATATAAGCTCCGAGATCGAAACCTGGCCAGGATCGGACCACTATAAGTTTGGAAATTCGTAAGAACGATGAATCTTTAGCAATTTCCATCCAAGATTCCATGAGAATATTCTCAGAAACCATAAACGCACACAAATTCGTCAACTTCGAGACAGATACTGGCTCCGAGATCGAAACCTGTCCAGGATCGGACCACTATAAGTCTGGAAATTGGTAAGAACGATGAATCCTTAGCAGTTTCCGGGTTAGATTCTATGGGAATGTTCACGGAAACCCTAAACGCACACGAATTCGTTAACTTCGAGACAGATACTGGCTCCGAGATCGAAACCTGGCCAGGATCGGACCACTATAAGTGTGGAAATTCGTAAGAACGATGAATCTTTAGCAGTTTCCGGCAAAGATTCCATGGGAATATTCATATAAACCCTAAACGCACACGAATTCGTCAACTTCGAGATAGATACTGGATTTGAGATCGAAACATGGCAAGGATCGGACCACTATAAGTCTGGAAATTCGTAAGAACGATGCATCTTTAGCAGTTTCCGGCAAAGATTCCATGGGAATATTCATATAAACCCTAAACGCACACGAATTCGTCAACTTCGAGATAGATAATGGATTTGAGATCGAAACATGGCAAGGATCGGACCACTATAAGTCTGGAAATTCGTAAGAACGATGCATCTTTAGCAGTTTCCGGGCTAGATTCCATGGGAATATTCTCACAAACCCTAAACGCACACGAATTTGTCAACTTCGAGATAGATATTGGCTCCGAGATCGAAACCTGCTAGGATTGGACCACTATAAGTCCGGAAATTCGTAAGAACGATGAATCTTTAGCAATTTCCGGTCAAGATTCCATGGGAATATTCTCAGAAACCCTAATCACACACGAATTCGTCAACTTCGAAATAGATACTGGCTTCGAGATCGAAACCTGGCCAGGATCATAACACTATAAATCTGGAAATTCGTAAGAACGATGAATCTTTAGCAGTTTTTGTCCAAGATTCCATGGGAATATTTTCAGAAACCTTAAATGCACACGAATTTGTCAACTTAGAGATAGATACTGGCTCCGAGATCGAAACCAGGCCAAGATCAGACCACTATAAGTCTAGAAATTTGTAAGAACGATGAATCTTTAGCAGTTTACGGGCTAGATTCCATGGGAATATTCTCAGAAACCCAAAACGCACACAAATTCGTCAACTTCGAGATAGATACTGGCCCCGAGATTGAAACCTGGCCTGGATCAGACTACTATAAGTCTGGAAATTCGTCAGAACGATGAATTTTTAGCAGTTTCCGGGATAGATTCCATGGGAGTATTCACGGAAACCCTAAACACACACGAATTCGTCAACTTCAAGATATATATTGGCTCCAAGATCGAAACCTGGCCATGATTGGACCACTATAATCTGGAAATTCGTAAGAACGATGAATCTTTAGCAGTTTCCAGGCTAGATTCCATGAGAATATTATCAGAAACCCTAAACGCACACAAATTCGTCCACTTGGAGATAGATGCTGGCTCCGAGATCGAAACCTGCCCAGGATCGGACCACTATAAGTCTGGAAATTCGTAAGAACGATGAATCTCTAGCAGTTTCCGGGCTAGATTCCATGGGAATGTTCACGGAAACCCTAAACGCACATGAATTCGTTAAATTCAAGACAGATACTGGCTCCGAGATCGAAACCTGGCCAGGATCGAACCACTGTAAGTCTGGAAATTCGTAAGAACGATGAATCTTTAGAAGTTTCCTGCAAAGATTCCATGGGAATATTCTCAGAAACCCTAAACGCACACGAATTCGTCAACTTCGAGATAGATAATAGCTCCGAGATCGAAACCTGGCCAGGACCGGACCACTGTAAGTCTGGAAATTCGTAAGAACGATGAATCTTTACCAGTTTCCGGGATAGATTCCATGGGAATGTTCACGGAAACCCTAAACGTACACGAATTCGTCAACTTCGAGATAGATATTGGCTCCGAGATTGAAACCTGGCCAGGATCGGACCACTATAAGTCTGGAAATTCGTCAGAACGATGAATCTTTAGCATTTTCAGTCCAATATTCCATTGGAATATTCTTAGAAACCCTAAACGCATACAAATTCATCAACTTCGAGATAGATACTGGCTCCGAGATCAAAACCGGGCCAGGATCGGACCACTATAAGTCTGGAAATTCGTAAGAACGATGAATCTTTAGCAGTTTCTGGTCAAGATTCCATGGGAATATTCTCAGAAACCCTAAACGAACACAAATTCGTCAACTTCGAGATAAATATTAGCTCCGAGATCGAAACCTGGCCAGGATCGGACCACTATAAGTCTGGAAATTGGTAAGAACGATGAATCCTTAGCAGTTTCCGGGTTAGATTCTATGGGAATGTTCACGGAAACCCTAAACGCACACGAATTCGTTAACTTCGAGACAGATACTGGCTCCGAGATCGAAACCTGGCCAGGATCGGACCACTATAAGTGTGGAAATTCGTAAGAACGATGAATCTTTAGCAGTTTCCCACCTAGATTCCATGGGAATATTCTCAGAAACCCTAAACGCACACGAATTCGTCAAATCGAGATAAATACTGGCTCCGAGATCGAAACCTTTCCAGGATCGGACCACTATAAGTCTGGAAATTCGTAAGAACGATGAATCTTTAGCAGTTTCCGGTCTAGTTTCAATGGGAATTTCACGGAAACCCTAAATGCACACGAATTCGTTAACTTCGAGACAAATACTGGCTCCGAGATCGAAACCTGGACAGGATCAGACCACTATAAGTCTGGAAATTTTTAAGAACGATGAATCTTTAGTAGTTTCCGGCCAAGATTCCATGGGAATATTCTCAGAAACCGTTAACGCACATGAATTCGTCAACTTTGAGATAGATACTGGCTCCGAGATCGAAACCTGGCCAGGATCGGACCACTATCAGTCTGGAAATTCGTCAGAACGATGAATCTTTAGCAGTTTCCGGCAAAGATTCCATGGGAATATTCATATAAACCCTAAACGCACACGAATTCGTCAACTTCGAGATAGATACTGGCTCCGAGATCGAAACATGGCAAGGATCGGACCACTATAAATCTGGAAATTCGTAAGAACGATGAATCTTTAGCAGTTTCCGGGCTAGATTCCATGGGAATGTTCACGGAAACCCTAAACGCACACGAATTCGTTAAATTCAAGACAGATACTGGCTCCGAGATCGAAACCTGGCCAGGATCGAACCACTGTAAGTCTGGAAATTCGTAAGAACGATGAATCTTTAGCAGTTTCCTGCAAAGATTCCATGGGAATATTCTCAGAAACCCTAAACGCACACGAATTCGTCAACTTCGAGATAGATAATGGCTCCGAGATCGAAACCTGGCCAGGACCGGACCACTGTAAGTCTGGAAATTCGTAAGAATGATGAATCTTTACCAGTTTCCGGGATAGATTCCATGGGAATGTTCACGGAAACCCTAAACGTACACGAATTCGTCAACTTCGAGATAGATATTGGCTCCGAGATTGAAACCTGGCCAGGATCGGACCACTATAAGTCTGGAAATTCGTCAGAACGATGAATCTTTAGCAGTTTCAATCCAATATTCCATTGGAATATTCTTAGAAACCCTAAACGCATACAAATTCATCAACTTCGAGATAGATACTGGCTCCGAGATCAAAACCGGGCCAGGATCGGACCACTATAAGTCTGGAAATTCGTAAGAACGATGAATCTTTAGCAGTTTCTGGTCAAGATTCCATGGGAATATTCTCAGAAACCCTAAACGAACATAAATTCGTCAACTTCGAGATAAATATTAGCTCCGAGATCGAAACCTGGCCAGGATCGGACCACTATAAGTCTGGAAATTGGTAAGAACGATGAATCCTTAGCAGTTTCCGGGTTAGATTCTATGGGAATGTTCACGGAAACCCTAAACGCACACGAATTCGTTAACTTCGAGACAGATACTGGCTCCGAGATCGAAACCTGGCCAGGATCGGACCACTATAAGTGTGGAAATTCGTAAGAACGATGAATCTTTAGCAGTTTCCCACCTAGATTCCATGGGAATATTCTCAGAAACCCTAAACGCACACGAATTCGTCAAATCGAGATAAATACTGGCTCCGAGATCGAAACCTTTCCAGGATCGGACCACTATAAGTCTGGAAATTCGTAAGAACGATGAATCTTTAGCAGTTTCCGGTCTAGTTTCAATGGGAATTTCACGGAAACCCTAAATGCACACGAATTCGTTAACTTCGAGACAAATACTGGCTCCGAGATCGAAACCTGGACAGGATCAGACCACTATAAGTCTGGAAATTTTTAAGAACGATGAATCTTTAGTAGTTTCCGGCCAAGATTCCATGGGAATATTCTCAGAAACCGTTAACGCACATGAATTCGTCAACTTTGAGATAGATACTGGCTCCGAGATCGAAACCTGGCCAGGATCGGACCACTATCAGTCTGGAAATTCGTCAGAACGATGAATCTTTAGCAGTTTCCGGCAAAGATTCCATGGGAATATTCATATAAACCCTAAATGCACACGAATTCGTCAACTTCGAGATAGATACTGGCTCCGAGATCGAAACATGGCAAGGATCGGACCACTATAAGTCTGGAAATTCGTAAGAACGATGAATCTTTAGCAGTTTCCGGGCTAGATTCCATGGGAATGTTCACGGAAACCCTAAACGCACACGAATTCGTTAAATTCAAGACTGATACTGGCTCCGAGATCGAAACCTGGCCAGGATCGAACCACTGTAAGTCTGGAAATTCGTAAGAACGATGAATCTTTAGCAGTTTCCTGCAAAGATTCCATGGGAATATTCTCAGAAACCCTAAACGCACACGAATTCGTCAACTTCGAGATAGATAATGGCTCCGAGATCGAAACCTGGCCAGGACCGGACCACTGTAAGTCTGGAAATTCGTAAGAACGATGAATCATTACCAGTTTCCGTGATAGATTCCATGGGAATGTTCACGGAAACCCTAAACGTACACGAATTCGTCAACTTCGAGATAGATATTGGCTCCGAGATTGAAACCTGGCCAGGATCGGACCACTATAAGTCTGGAAATTCGTCAGAACGATGAATCTTTAGCAGTTTCAATCCAATATTCCATTGGAATATTCTTAGAAACCCTAAACGCATACAAATTCATCAACTTCGAGATAGATACTGGCTCCGAGATCGAAACCTGGCCAGGATCGGACCACTATAAGTCTGGAAATTCGTAAGAACGATGAATCTTTAGCAGTTTCTGGTCAAGATTCCATGGGAATATTCTCAGAAACCCTAAACGAACACAAATTCGTCAACTTCGAGATAAATATAAGCTCCGAGATCGAAACCTGGCCAGGATCGGACCACTATAAGTTTGGAAATTCGTAAGAACGATGAATCTTTAGCAATTTCCATCCAAGATTCCATGAGAATATTCTCAGAAACCATAAACGCACACAAATTCGTCAACTTCGAGACAGATACTGGCTCCGAGATCGAAACCTGTCCAGGATCGGACCACTATAAGTCTGGAAATTGGTAAGAACGATGAATCCTTAGCAGTTTCTGGGTTAGATTCTATGGGAATGTTCACGGAAACCCTAAACGCACACGAATTCGTTAACTTCGAGACAGATACTGGCTCCGAGATCGAAAACCTGGCCAGGATCGGACCACTATAAGTGTGGAAATTCGTACGAACGATGAATCTTTAGCAGTTTCCCACCAAGATTCCATGGGAATATTCTCAGAAACCCTAAACGCACACGAATTCGTCAAATCGAGATAAATACTGGCTCCGAGATCGAAACCTTTCCAGGATCGGACCATTATAAGTCTGGAAATTCGTAAGAACGATGAATCTTTAGCAGTTTCCGGGCTAGTTTCAATGGGAATTTCACGGATACCCTAAATGCACACGAATTCTTTAACTTCGAGACAAATACTGGATCCGAGATCGAAACCTGGACAGGATCAGACCACTATAAGTCTGGAAATTTGTAAGAACGATGAATCTTTAGTAGTTTCCGGCCAAGATTCCATGGGAATATTCTCAGAAACCGTTAACGCACATGAATTCGTCAACTTTGAGATAGATACTGGCTCCGAGATCGAAACCTGGCCAGGATCGGACCACTATCAGTCTGGAAATTCGTCAGAACGATGAATCTTTAGCAGTTTCCGGCAAAGATTCCATGGGAATATTCATATAAACCCTAAACGCACACGAATTCGTCTACTTCGAGATAGATACTGGCTCCGAGATCGAAACATGGCAAGGATCGGACCACTATAAGTCTGGAAATTCGTAAGAACGATGAATCTTTAGCAGTTTCCGGGCTAGATTCCATGGGAATGTTCACGGAAACCCTAAACGCACACGAATTCGTTAAATTCAAGACAGATACTGGCTCCGAGATCGAAACCTGGCCAGGATCGAACCACTGTAAGTCTGGAAATTCGTAAGAACGATGAATCTTTAGCAGTTTCCGCCCAACATTCCATGTGAATATTCTCAGAAACCCTTAACGCACATGAATTCGTCAACTTCGAGATAGATACTGTCTCCAAGATCGAAACCTGGCCAGGATCAGACCACTATAAGTCTGGAAATTCGTCAGAACGACGAATCTTTAGCATTTTCCGGCAAAGATTCCATGGGAATATTCTTAGAAACCCTAAACGCACACGAATTCGTCAACTTCGAGAAAGATACTGGCTCTGAGATCGAAACCTGGACAGGATCAGACCACTATAAGTCTGGAAATTCGTAAGAACGACAAATCTTTAGCAGTTTCCGGCTAAGATTTCATGGGAATATTCTCAGAAACCCTAAACACACACAAATTCGTCAACTTCGAGATAGATACTGAATCCGAGATCGAAACCTGGCCAGGATCGGACCACTATAATTCTGGAAATTCGTAAGAATGTTGAATCTTTAGCAATTTCCGGCCAAGATTCCATGGGAATATACTCAGAAACCCTAAACGCACAAAAATTCGTCAACTTCGAGATAGATACTGGCTCCGAGATCAAAACCTGGCCAGGATGGAACCATTATATGTCTGGAAATTCGTAAGAACGATGAATCTTTAGCAGTTTCCGGGCTAGATTCAATGGGAATGTTCACGGAAACCCTAAACGCACACGAATTCGTTAACTTCGAGACAGATACAGGATCCGAGATCGAAACCTGGCCAGGATCGGACCACTATAAGTGTGGAAATTCGTAAGAACGATGAATCTTTAGCAGTTTCCTGCCAAGATTCCATGGAAATATTCTCAGAAACACTAAACGCACACGAATTCGTCAAATCGAGATAGATACTGGCTCCGAGATCGAAACCTTTCCAGGATCGGACCACTATAATTCTGGAAATTCGTAAGAACGATGAATCTTTAGCAGTTTCCGGGCTAGTTTCAATGGGAATTTCACGGAAACCCTAAACGCACACGAATTCGTTAACTTCGAGACAAATACTGTCTCCGAGATCGAAACCTCAGCAGGATCAGACCACTATAAGTCTGGAAATTCGTAAGAACGATGAATCTTTAGCAGTTTCCGGCCAAGATTCCATGGGAATATTCTCATTAACCCTTAACGCACATGAATTCGTCAACTTTGAGATAGATACTGGCTCCGAGATCGAAACCTGGCCAGGATCGGACAACTATCAGTCTGGAAATTCGTCAGAACGATGAATCTTTAGCAGTTTCCGGCAAAGATTCCATGGGAATATTCATATAAACCCTAAACGCACACGAATTCGTCAACTTCGAGATAGATACTGGATTTGAGATCGAAACATGGCAAGGATCGGACCACTATAAGTCTGGAAATTCGTAAGAACGATGAATCTTTAGCAGTTTCCGGGATAGATTCCATGGGAATATTCTCACAAACCCTAAACGCACACGAATTTGTCAACTTCGAGATAGATACTGGCTCCGAGATCGAAACCTGGCTAGGATTGGACCACTATAAGTCCGGAAATTCGTAAGAACGATGAATCTTTAGTAATTTCCGGCCAAGATTCCATGGGAATATTCTCAGAAACCCTAATCACACACAAATTCGTCAACTTCGAGTTGATACTGGCTCCGAGATCGAAACTTGGCCAGGATCATAACACTATAAGTCTGGAAATTCGTAAGAACGATGAATCTTTAGCAGTTTTGGTCCAAGATTCCATGGGAATATTCTCAGAAACCCTAAACGCACACGAATTTGTCAACTTCGAGATAGATACTGGCTCCGAGATCGAAACCTGGCCAAGATCAGACCACTATAAGTCTAGAAATTTGTAAGAACGATGAATCTTTAGCAGTTTACGGGCTAGATTCCATGGGAATATTCTCAGAAACCCTAAACGCACACAAATTCGTCAACTTCGAGATAGATACTGGATCCGAGATCGAAACCTGGTCTGGATCAGACCACTATAAGTCTGGAAATTCGTCAGAACGATGAATTTTTAGCAGTTTCCGGGATAGATTCCATGAGAATATTATCAGAAACCCTAAACGCACACAAATTCGTCCACTTCGAGATAGATGCCGGCTCCGAGATCGAAACCTGCCCAGGATCGGACCACTATAAGTATGGAAATTCGTAAGAACGATGAATCCTTAGCAGTTTCCGGGCTAGATTCCATGGGAATGTTCACAGAAACCCTAAACGCACACGAATTCGTTAAATTCGAGACAGATACTGGCTCCGAGATCGAAACCTGGCCAGGATCGGACCACTATAAGTCTGGAAATTCGTAAGAACGATGAATCTTTAGCAGTTTCCTGCCAAGATTCCATGGGAATATTCTCAGAAAACCTAAACGCACACGAATTCGTCAACTTCGAGATAGATAATGGCTCCGAGATCGAAACCTGGCCAGGACCGGACCACTGTAAGTCTGGAAATTCGTAAGAACGATGAATCTTTAGCAGTTTCCGGGATAGATTCCATGGGAATGTTCACGGAAACCCTAAACGTACACGAATTCGTCAACTTTGAGATAGATACTGACTCCGAGATTGAAACCTGGCCATGATCGGACCACTATAAGTCTGGAAATTCGTCAGAACGATGAATCTTTAGTAGTTTCAGGCCAATATTCCATTGGAATATTCTTAGAAACCCTAAACGCATACAAATTCATCAACTTCGAGATAGATACTGGCTCCGAGAACGAAACCTGGCCAGGATCGGACCACTATAAGTCTGGAAATTCGTAAGAACGATGAATCTTTAGCAGTTTCTTATCAAAATTCCATGGGAATATTCTCAGAAACCCTAAACGAACACAAATTCGTCAACTTCGAGATAGATATTGGCTCCGAGATCGAAACCTGGCCAGGATCGGACCACTATAAGTTTGGAAATTCGTAAGAACGATGAATCTTTAGCAATTTCCATCCAAGATTCCATGAGAATATTCTCAGAAACCATAAACGCACACAAATTCGTCAACTTCGAGACAGATATTGGCTCCAAGATCGAAACCTGTCCAGGATCGGACCACTATAAGTCTGAAAATTGGTAAGAACGATGAATCCTTAGCAGTTTCCGGGTTAGATTCTATGGGAATGTTCACTGAAACCCTAAACGCACACGAATTCGTTAACTTCGAGTTATATACTGGCTCCGAGATCGAAACCTGCCCAAGATCGGACCACTATAAGCTGTGAAATTCGTAAGAACGATGAATCTTTAGCATTTTCCGGCCAAGATTCCATGGGAATATTCTCAGAAACCCTTAACGCACATGAATTCGTCAACTTCGAGATAGATATTGTTTCCGAGATCGAAACCTGGCCAGGATCGGACCACTATAAGTTTGGAAATTCGTAAGAACGATGAATCTTTAGCAATTTCCATCCAAGATTCCATGAGAATATTCTCAGAAACCATAAACGCACACAAATTCGTCAACTTCGAGACAGATACTGGCTCCGAGATCGAAACCTGTCCAGGATCGGACCACTATAAGTCTGGAAATTGGTAAAAACGATGAATCCTTAGCAGTTTCCGGGTTAGATTCTATGGGAATGTTCACGGAAACCCTAAACGCACACGAATTCGTTAACTTCGAGATAAATACTGGCTCCGAGATCGAAACCTGCCCAGGATCGGACCATTATAAGTCCGGAAATTCGTAAGAACGATGAATCTTTAGCAGTTCCGGCCAAGATTCCATGGGAATATTCTCAGAAACCCTTAACGCACATGAATTCGTCAACTTCGAGATATATACTGGCTCCGAGATTGAAACCTGGCCAGGATCAGACCGCTAAAAGTCTAGAAATTCGTAAGAACGATGAATCTTTAGCAGTTTCCGGCTAAGATTCCATGGGAATATTCTCAGAAACCCTAAACGCACACAAATTCGTCAACTTCGAGATAGATACTGGCTCCGAGATCGAAACCTGGCCAGGATCGGACCACTATAAGTCTGGAAATTCGTAAGAACGATGAATCTTTAGGAGTTTCAGGCCAATATTCCATGGGAATATTCTTAGAAACCCTAAACGCATATGAATTCGTCAACTTCGAGATAGATATTGGCTACGAGATCGAAACCTGGCCAGGATCGGACCACTATAAGTCTGGAAATTCGTAAGAACGATGAATCTTTAGCAGTTTCCGGTCAAGATTCCATGGGAATATTCTCAGAAACCCTAAACGAACACAAATTCGTCAACTTCGAAATAGATACTGGCTCCGATATCGAAACCTGGACATGATCGGATCATTATAAGTCTGGAAATTCGTAAGAACAATGAATCTTTAGCAATTTCCGTCCAAGATTCCATGAGAATACTCTCAAAAACCTTAAACGCACACAAAATCGTCAACTTCGAGACAGATACTGGCTCAGAGATCGAAACCTGGCCAGGATCGGTCCACTATAAGTCTGGAAATTCGTAAGAATGATGAATCTTTAGCAATTTCCTGCCAAGATCGAAATAGATACTGGCTCCGAGATCGAAACCTGTCCAGGATCAGACCACTATAAGTCTGGAAATTCGTAAGAACGATGAATCTTAACAGTTTCCGGCCAAGATTCCATGGGAATATTCTCAGAAACCCTTATCGCACATGAATTCGTCAACTTCGAGATAGATACTGGCTCCGAGATCGAAACCTGACAAGGATTGGACCACTATAAGTCTGGAAATTCGTCAGAACGACGAATCTTTAGCAGTTTCCGGCAAAGATTCCATGGGAATATTCTTAGAACCCTAAACGCACACGAATTCGTCAACTTCAAGATAAATACTGGCTCCGAGATCGAAACCTGGCCAGGACCAGACCATTATAAGTCTGGAAATTCGTAAGAACGATAAATCTTTAGCAGTTTCCGGCTAAGATTCCATGGGCATATTTTCAGAAACCTTAAACGCACACAAATTCGTCAACTTCGAGATAGATACTGGCTCCGAGATTGAAACCTGGCCAGGATCGGACCACTATAAGTCTGGAAATTCGTAAGAACGATGAATCTTTAGCAATTTCCGGCCAAGATTCCATTGGAATATTCTCAGAAACCCTAAACACACACAAATTCGTCAACTTCGAAATAGATACTGGCTCCGAGATCGAAACCTGTCCAGGATCGGACCACTATAAGTCTGGAAATTCGTAAGAACGATGAATCTTTAGCAGTTTCTGTCCAAGATTCCATAGGAATATTCTCAGAAACCCTAAACGTATACGAATTCGTCAACTTCGAGATAGATACTGGCTCCGAGATTGGAATCTGGCCAGGATCGGACCACTATAAGTTTGGAAATTCGTCAAAATGATGAATCTTTAGCAGTTTCCGGGATAGATTCCATGGGAATATTCTCAGAAACCCTAAACGCACATGAATTTGTCAACTTCGAGATAAATACTGGCTCCGAGATCGAAACCTAGCCAGGATCGGACTACTATAAGTCTGGAAATTCGTCAGTAGGATGAGTCTTTAGCAGTTTTCGGCCAAGATTCCAAGGGAATATTCTGAGAAACCCAAAACGCACACGAATTCTCCAACTTCGAGATAGATACTGGCTCCGAGATCGAAACCTAGCTAGGATCAGACCACTATAAGTCTGGAAATTCATAAGAACGATGAATCTTTAAGAGTTTCCGGCCAAGATTCCATGGGAATATTCTCAGAAGCCCTAAACGCACACAAATTCGTCAACTTCGAGATAGATATTGGCTCCGAGATCAAAACCTGGCCAGGATCGGACCACTATAAGTCTGGAAATTCGTAAGAACGATGAATCTTTAGCAATTTTCGGCCAAGATTCCATGGGAATATTCACAGAAATTCTAAACGCACACGAATTCGTCAACTTCGAGATAAATACTGGCTCCGAGATCGAAACCTGGACAGAGTCGGACCACTATTAGTCTGGAAATTCATAAGAACAGTAAATCTTTAGCAGTTTCCAGCCAAGATACCATGGGAATATTCTCAGAAACCCTAACACACACAAATTCGTCAACTTCGAGATAGATACTAGCTCCAAGATCGAAACCTGGCCAGGATCGGACCACTATAAGTCCGGAAATTCGTAAGAACGATGAATCTTAAGCAATTTCCGGCCAAGATTCCATGGGAATATTCTCAGAAATTCTAAACGCACACGAATTCGTAAACTTCGAGATAGATACTGGCTCCGAGATCGAAACCTGGCCAGGATCGGAGCACTATAAGTCTGGAAATTCTTAAGAACGATGAATCTTTAGCATTTTTTGTCCAAGATTCCATGGGAATATTCTCAGAAACCCTAAACGCACACGAATTTGTCAACTTCGAGATAGATACTGGCTCCGAGATCGAAACCTGACCAAGATCAGACCAATATAAGTCTAGAAATTTGTGAGAACGATGAATCTATAGCAGTTTCCGGGCTAGATTCCATGGGCATATTCTCAGAAACCTTAAACGCACACAAATTCGTCAACTTCGAGATAGATACTGGCTCCGAGATCGAAACCTGGCCTGGATGAGACCACTATAAGTCTGGAAATTCGTCAGAACGATGAATTTTTAGCAGTTTCCGGGATAGATTCCATGGGAGTATTCACGGAAACCCTAAACACACACGAATTCGTCAACTTCAAGATATATATTGGCTTCGAGATCGAAACCTGGCCATGATCGGACCACTATAATATGGAAATTCGTAAGAACGATGAATCTTTAGCAGTTTCAAGGCTAGATTCCATGGGAATATTATCAGAAACCCTAAACGCACACAAATTCATCAACTTCGAGATAGATGCTGGCTCCGAGATCGAAACCTGGCCAGGATCGGACCACTATAAGTCTGGAAATTCGTAAGAACGATGAATCTTTAGCAGTTTCCGGGCTAGATTCCATGGGAATGTTCACGGAAACCCTAAAAGCACACGAATTCGTTAAATTCGAGAAAGATACTGGCTCTGAGATCGAAACTTTCCAGGATCGGACCACTATAAGTCTGGAAATTCGTAAGAACTATGAATCTTTAGCAGTTTCCTGCCAAGATTCCATGGGAATATTCTTAGAAACCCTAAACGCACACAAATTCGTCAACTTCGAGATAGATACTGGCTCTGAGATCGAAACTTGGCCAGGATCAGACCACTTTAAGTCTGGAAATTCGTAAGAACGATGAATCTTTAGCAGTTTCCGGCTAAGATTCCATGGGAATACTCTCAGAAACCCTAAACGCACACAAATTCATCAACTTCGAGATCGATACTAGCTCCGAGATCGAAACCTGGCAAGGATCGGACCACTATAAGTCTGGAAATTCGTAAGAACGATGAATCTTTAGCAATTTTCGGCCAAGATTCCATGGGAATATTCACAGAAATTCTAAACGCACACGAATTCGTCAACTTCGAGATAAATACTGGCTCCGAGATCGAAACCTGGACAGAGTCGGACCACTATAAGTCTGGAAATTCATAAGAACAATAAATCTTTAGCAGTTTCCAGCCAAGATTCCATGGGAATATTCTCAGAAATTCTAAACGCACACGAATTCGTCAACTTCGAGATAGATACTGGCTCCGAGATCGAAACCTGGCCAGGATCGGAGCACTATAAGTCTGGAAATTCTTAAGAACGATGAATCTTTAGCATTTTTTGTCCAAGATTCCATGGGAATATTCTCAGAAACCCTAAACGCACACGAATTTGTCAACTTCGAGATAGATACTGGCTCCGAGATCGAAACCTGGCCAAGATCAAACCACTATAAGTCTAGAAATTTGTGAGAACGATGAATCTTTAGCAGTTTCCGGGCTAGATTCCATGGGAATATTCTCAGAAACCTTAAACGCACACAAATTCGTCAACTTCGAGATAGATACTGGCTCCGAGATCGAAACCTGGCCTGGATGAGACCACTATAAGTCTGGAAATTCGTCAGAACGATGAATTTTTAGCAGTTTCCGGGATAGATTCCATGGGAGTATTCACGGAAACCCTAAACACACACGAATTCGTCAACTTCAAGATATATATTGGCTCCGAGATCGAAACCTGGCCATGATCGGACCACTATAATATGGAAATTCGTAAGAACGATGAATCTTTAACAGTTTCCAGACTAGATTCCATGGGAATATTATCAGAAACCCTAAACGCACACAAATTCGTCAACTTCGAGATAGATGCTGGCTCCGAGATCGAAACCTGGCCAGGATCGGACCACTATAAGTCTGGAAATTCGTAAGAACGATGAATCTTTAGCAGTTTCCGGGCTAGATTCCATGGGAATGTTCACGGAAACCCTAAACGCACACGAATTCGTTAAATTCGAGAAAGATACTGGCTCTGAGATCGAAACTGGCCAGGATCGGACCACTATAAGTCTGGAAATTCGTAAGAACTATGAATCTTTAGCAGTTTCCTGCCAAGATTCCATGGTAATATTCTCAGAAACCCTAAACGCACACAAATTCGTTAACTTCGAGATAGATGCTGGCTCCGAGATCGAAACCTGCCCAGGATCGGACCACTATAAGTCTGGAAATTCGTAAAAACGATGAATCTTTAGCAGTTTCCGGGCTAGATTCCATGGGAATGTTCACGGAAACCCTAAATGCACACGAATTCGTTAAATTCGAGACAGATACTGGCTCCGAGATCTAAACCTGGTCAGGATCGGACCACTATAAGTCTGGAAATTCGTAAGAACGATGAATCTTTAGCAGTTTCCTGCCAAAATTCCATGGGAATATTCTCAGAAACCCTAAACACACACGAATTCGTCAACTTCAAGATAGATAATGGCTCCGAGATCGAAACCTGGCCAGGATCGGACCACTGTAAGTCTGGAAATTCGTAAGAACGATGAATCTTTAGCAGTTTCCGGGCTAGATACCATGGGAATATTCTCAGAAACCCTAAACGCACACGAATTCGTCAACTTGGAGATAGATACTGGCTCCGAGTTTGAAACCTGGCCAGGATCGGACCACTATAAGTCTGGAAATTCGTCAGAACAATGAATCTTTAGCGTTTCATGCCAATATTCCATTGGAATATTCTTAGAAACCCTAAACGCATACGAATCGTCAACTTCGAGATAGATACTGGCTCCGAGATCGAAACCTGGCCAGGATCAGACCACTATAAGTCTGGAAATTCGTCAACTTCAAGATATATATTGGCTCCGAGATCGAAACCTGGCCATGATCGGACCACTATAATATGGAAATTCGTAAGAACGATGAATCTTTAGCAGTTTCCAGGCTAGATTCCATGGGAATATTATCAGAAACCCTAAACGCACATAAATTCGTCAACTTCGAGATAGATGCTGGCTCCGAGATCGAAACCTGGCCAGGATCGGACCACTATAAGTCTGGAAATTCGTAAGAACGATGAATCTTTAGCAGTTTCCGGGCTAGATTCCATGGGAATGTTCACGGAAACCCTAAACGCACACGAATTCGTTAAATTCGAGAAAGATACTGGCTCTGAGATCGAAACTGGCCAGGATCGGATCACTATAAGTCTGGAAATTCGTAAGAACTATGAATCTTTAGCAGTTTCCTGCCAAGATTCCATGGGAATATTCTCAGAAACCCTAAACGCACACAAATTCATCAACTTCGAGATAGATACTGGCTCCGAGATCGAAACCTGCCCAGGATCGGACCACTATAAGTCTGGAAATTCGTAAGAACGATGAATCTTTAGCAGTTTCCGGGATAGATTCCATGGGAATGTTCACGGAAACCCTAAATGCACACGAATTCGTTAAATTCTAGACAGATACTGGCTCCGAGATCGAAATCTGGCCAGGATCGGACCACTATAAGTCTGGAAATTCGTAAGAACGATGAATCTTTAGCAGTTTCCTGCCAAAATTCCATGGGAATATTCTCAGAAACCCTAAACGCACACGAATTCGTTAACTTCGAGATAGATAATGGCTCCGAGATCGACACCTGGCCAGGATCGGACCACTGTAAGTCTGGAAATTCGTAAGAACGATGAATCTTTAGCAGTTTCCGGGCTATATTCCATGGGAATGTTCACGGAAACCCTAAACGTACACGAATTCGTTAACTTCGAGACAGATACTGGCTCTGAGATCGAAACCTGGCCAGGATCGGACCACTATAAGTCTGGAAATTCATAAGAATGATGAATCTTTAGCAGTTTCCGGCTATGATTCCATGGGAATATTCTCAGAAACACTAAACGCACACGAATTCGTCAACTTCTAGATAGATACTGGCTCCGAGATTGAAACCTGGACAGGATCAGACCACTATAAGTCTGGAAATTCGTAAGAACGATGAATCTTTAGCAGTTTCCGGTCAAGATTCCATGGGAATATTCTCAGAAACCCTAAACGAACACAAATTCGTCAACTTCGAGATAGATACTGGCTCCGAGATCGAAACCTAGCCAGGATCGGACCACTATAAGTCTGGAAATTCGTAAGAACGATGAGTCTTTAGCAATTTCCGTCCAAGATTCCATGAGAATATTCTCAGAAACCCTAAACGCACACAAATTCGTCAACTTCGAGACAGATACTGGCTCCGAGATCGAAACCTGTCCAGGGTCGGACCACTATAAGTTTGGAAATTGGTAAGAACGATGAATCCTTAGCAGTTTCCGGGTTAGATTCTATGGGAATGTTCACGGAAACCCTAAACGCACACGAATTCGTTAACTTCGAGATAGATATTGGCTCCGAGATCGAAAACTGCCCAGGATCGGACCACTATAAGTCCGGAAATTCGTAAGAACGATGAATCTTTAGCAGTTTCCGGCCAAGATTCCATGGGAATATTCTCAGAAACCCTTAACGCACATGAATTCGTCAACTTCGAGATAGATAATGGCTCCCAGATCGAAACCTGGCGAGGATCGGACCACTATAAGTCTGGAAATTCGTCAGAACGACGAATCTTTAGCAGTTTCCGGCAAAGATTCCATGGGAATATTTTGAGAAACCCTAAACGCACACGAATTCGTCAACTTTGAGATAGATACTGGCTCCGAGATCGAAACCTGGCCAGGATCAGACCACTATAAGTTTGGGATTTCGTAAGAACGATGAATCTGTAGGAGTTTCAGGCCAAGATTCCATGGGAATATTCTTAGAAACCCTAAACGCACACAAATTCGACAACTTCGAGATAGATATTGGCTCCGAGATCGAAACCTGGCCAGGATCGGACCACTATAAGTCTGGAAATTCGTAAGAACGATGAATCTTTAGCAGTTTCCGGTCAAGATTCCATGGGAATATTCTCAGAAACCCTAAACGCACACAAATTCGTCAACTTCGAGAAAGATACTGGCTCCGAGATCGAAACCTGGCCAGGATCGGACCACTATAAGTGTTGAAATTCGTAAGAACGATGAATCTTTAGCAGTTTCCTGCCAAGATCGAAATAGATACTGGCTCCGAGATCGAAACCTGTCCAGGATCGGACCACTATAAGTCTGGAAATTCGTAAGAACGATGAATCTTTAGCAGTTTCCGGCCAAGATTCCATGGGAATATTTTCAGAAACCCTTATCGCACATGAATTCATCAACTTCAAGATAGATACTGGCTCCGAGATCGAAACCTGGCAAGGATCAGACCACTATAAGTCTGGAAATACGTCAAAACGACGAATCTTTAGCAGTTTCCGGCAAAGATTCCATGGGAATATTCTGAGAAACCCTAAACGCACACGAATTCGTCAACTTTAAGATAGATACTGGCTTCGAGATCGAAACCTCGCCAGGATCAGACCACTATAAGTTTGGGAATTCGTAAGAAAACGATGAATCTTTAGGAGTTTCAGGCCAAGATTCCATGGGAATATTCTTAGAAACCCTAAACGCACACAAATTCTACAACTTCGAGATAGATATTGGCTCCGAGATCGAAACCTGGCCAGGATCGAACCACTATAAGACTGGAAATTCGTAAGAACGATGAATCTTTAGCAGTTTCCGGTCAAGATTCCATGGGAATATTCTCAGAAACCCTAAACGCACACAAATTCGTCAACTTCGAGACTGATACTGGCTCCGAGATCGAAACCTGGCCAGGATCGAACCAATATAAGTTTGAAAATTCGTCAAAACGATGAATCTTTAGCAGTTTCCGGGATAGATTCCATGGGAATATTATCAGAAACCCTAAACGCACACGAATTCGTCAACTTCGAGATAGATACTGGCTCCGAGATCGAAACCTGGCCAGGGTCGGACCACTATAAGTCTGGAAATTCGTCAGAACGATGAATCTTTAGCAGTTTCCGGGCTAGATTCTCATAAACCCTAAACGAACATGAATTCGTCAACTTCGAGATAGATACTGGTCCGAGATCGAAACCTGGCCAGGATCGAACCACTATAAGTCTAGAAATTCGTAAGAACGATGAATCTTTAGCAGTTCATGTCCAAGATTCCATGGGAATATTCTCT
>NW_020620825.1:14582479-14593316 GCF_003573695.1 Papaver somniferum | reverse complement strand
GAAACCCTAAACGCATACGAATTCGTCAACTTCGAGATAGATACTGGCTCCGAGATCGAAATCTGGCCAGGATCGGACCACTATAAGTTTGGAAATTCGTCAAAACGATGAATCTTTAGCAGTTTCCGGGATAGATTCCATGGGAATATTCTCAGAAACCCTAAACGCACACGAATTCGTCAACTTCGAGATAGATACTGGCTCCGAGATCGAAACCTGGCCAGGACCGGACCACTATAAGTCTGGAAATTCGTCAGAACGATGAATCTTTAGCAGTTTCCGGGCTAGATTCTCAGAAACCCTAAATGAACATGAATTCGTCAACTTTGAGATAGATACTGGTTCCGAGATCGAAACCTGGCCAGGATCGGACCACTATAAGCCTGGAAATTCGTAAGAACGATGAATCTTTAGCAATTTTTGGCCAAGATTCCATTGGAATATTCTCAGAAAACCTAAACGCACACAAATTCGTCAACTTCGAAATAGATACTGGCTCCGAGATCGAAACCTGGCCAGGATCGGACCACTATAAGTCTGGAAATTCGTAAGAACGATGAATCTTTAGCAGTTTCTGTCCAAGATTCCATGGGAATATTCTCATAAACCCTAAACGCATACGAATTCGTCAACTTCGAGATAGATAATGGCTCCGAGATCGAAATATGGCCAGGATCGGACCACTATAAGTTTGGAAATTCGTCAAAACGATGAATCTTTAGCAGTTTCCGGGATAGATTCCATGGGAATATTCTCAGAAACCCTAAACGCACATGAATTCGTCAATTTCGAGATAGATACTGGCTCCGAGATCGAAACCTAGCCAGGATCGGACCACTATAAGTCTGGAAATTCGTCAGAACGATGAATCTTTAGCAGTTTCCGGGCTACATTCTCAGAAACCCTAAACGAATATGAATTCGTCAACTTCGAGATAGATACTGGCTCCGAGATCGAAACCTAGCCAGGATCGAACCACTATAAGTCTGGAAATTCGTAAGAACGATGAATCATTAGCAGTTTCTGTCCAAGATTCCATGGGAATATTCTCAGAAACCCTAAACGCATACGAATTCGTCAACTTCGAGATAGATACTGGCTCCGAGATCGAAATCTGGCCAGGATCGGACCACTATAAGTTTGGAAATTCGTCAAAACGATGAATCTTTACCAGTTTCCGGGATAGATTCCATGGGAATATTCTTAGAAACCCTAAACGCACACGAATTCGTCAACTTCGAGATAGATACTGGCTCCGAGATCGAAACCTGTCCAGGATCAGACCACTATAAGTCTGGAAATTCGTAAGAACGATGAATCTTTAGCAATTTCCGGCCATGATTCCTTTGGAATATTCTCAGAAACCCTAAACGCACACAAATTCGTCAACTTCGAAATAGATACTGGCTCCGAGATCGAAACCTCGCCAGGATCGAACCACTATAAGTCTGGAAATTCGTAAGAACGATGAATCTATAGCAGTTTCCGGCCAAGATTCCATGGGAATATTATCAGAAACCCTTATCGCACATGAATTCGTCAACTTCGAGATAGATACTGGCTCCGAGATCGAAACCTGGCCAGGATCAGACCAATATAAGTCTGGAAATTCGACAAAACGACGAATCTTTAGCAGTTTCCGGGATAGATTCCATGGGAATATTATCAGAAACCCTAAACGCACACGAATTCGTCAACTTCGAGATAGATACTGGCTCCGAGATCGAAACCTGGCCAGGATCGGACCACTATAAGTCTAGAAATTCGTCAGAACGATGGATCTTTAACAGTTTCCCGGCTAGATTCTCAGAAACCCTAAACGAACATGAATTCGATAACTTCGAGATAAATACTGGCTCCGAGATCGAAACCTGGCCAGGATCGAACCACCATAAGTCTGGAAATTCATAAGACCGATGAATCTTTAGCAGTTTCTGTCCAAGATTCCATGGGAATATTCTCAGAAATCCTAAACGCATACGAATTCGTCAACTTCGAGATAGATACTGGCTTCGAGATCGAAATCTGGCCAGGATCGGACCACTATAAGTTTGGAAATTCGTCAATACGATGAATCTTTAGCAGTTTCTGGGATAGATTCCATGGGAATATTCTCAGAAATCCTAAACGCACACGAATTCGTCAACTTCGAGATATATACTGGCTCCGAGATCGAAATCTGGCCAGGATCGGACCACTATAAGTTTGGAAATTCGTCAAAACGATGAATCTTTAGCAGTTTCCGGGATAGATTCCAAGGGAATATTCTCAGAAACCCTAAACGCACACGAATTCGTCAACTTCGAGATAGATACTGGCTCCGAGATCGAAACCTGTCCAGGATCGGACCACTATAAGTCTGGAAATTCGTAAGAACGATGAATCTTTAGCAATTTCCGGCAAGATTCCTTTGGAATATTCTCAGAAACCCTAAACGCACACAAATTCGTCAACTTCGAAATAGATACTGTCTCCGAGATCGAAACCTGGCCAGGATCGGACCACTATAAGTCTGGAAATTCGTTAGAACGATGAATCTTTAGCAGTTTCTGGCCAAGATTCCATTGGAATATTCTCAGAAACCCTAAACGCACACAAATTCGTCAACTTCGAAATAGATATTGGCTCCGAGATCGAAACCTGGCCAGGATCGGACCACTATAAGTCTGGAAATTCGTAAGAACGATGAATCTTTAGCAGTTTATGTCCAAGATTCCATAGGAATATTCTCAGAAACCCTAAACGGATACGAATTCGTCAACTTCGAGATAGATAATGGCTCCGAGATCGAAATCTGGCCAGGATCGGACCACTATAAGTTTGGAAATTCGTCAAGACGATGAATCTTTAGCAGTTTCCGGGATAGATTCCATGGGAATATTCTCAGAAACCCAAAACGCACATGAAATCGTCAACTTCGAGATAGATACTGGCTCTGAGATCGAAACCTAGCCAGGATCGGACCACTATAAGTCTGGAAATTCGTCAGAACGATGAATCTTTAGCAGTTTCCGGGCTAGATTCTCAGAAACCCTAAACGAATATGAATTCGTCAACTTCGAGATAGATACTGGCTCCGAGATCGAAACCTGGCCAGGATCGAACCACTATAAGTCTGGAAATTCGTAAGAACGATGAATCTTTAGCAGTTTCTATTTAAGATTCCATGGGAATATTCTCAGAAACCCTAAACGCATACGAATTCGTCAACTTCGAGATAGATACTGGCTCCGAGATCGAAATCTGGCCAGGATGGGACCACTATAAGTTTGGAAATTCGTCAAAACGATGAATCTTTAGCAGTTTCCGGGATAGATTCCATGGGAATATTCTCAGAAACCCTAAACGCACACGAATTCGTCAACTTCGAGATAGATACTGGCTCCGAGATCGAAACCTGGCCAGGATCAGACCACTATAAGTCTGGAAATTCGTCAGAACGATGAATCTTTAGCAGTTTCCAGGTTAGATCCTCATAAACCCTAAACGAACATGAATTCGTCAACTTCGAGATAGATACTGGCTCCGAGATCGAAACCTGGCCAGGATCGAACCACTATAAGTCTTGAAATTCGTAAGAACGATGAATCTTTAGCAGTTTCTGTCCAAGATTCCATGGGAATATTCTCAGAAACCCTAAACGCATACGAAGTCGTCAACTTCGAGATAGATACTGGCTCCGAGATCGAAATCTGGCCAGGATCGGACCACTATAAGTTTGGAAATTCGTCAAAACGATGAATCTTTAGCAGTTTCCGGGATAGATTCCATGGGAATATTCTCAGAAACCCTAAACGCACACGAATTCGTCAACTTCGAGATAGATACTGGCTCCGAGATCGAAACCTGGCCAGGATCGGACCACTATAAGTCTGGAAATTCGTCAGAACGATGAATCTTTAGCAGTTTCCGGGCTAGATTCTCAGAAACCCTAAACGAATATGAATTCGTCAACTTCGAGATAGATACTGGCTCCGAGATCGAAACCTGGCCAGGATCGAACCACTATAAGTCTGGAAATTCGTAAGAAAGATGAATCTTTAGCAGTTTCTATTTAAGATTCCATGGGAATATTCTCATAAACCCTAAACGCATACGAATTCGTCAACTTCGAAATAAATACTGGCTCCGAGATCGAAATCTGGCCAGGATCGGACCACTATAAGTTTGGAAATTCGTCAAAACGAAGAATCTTTAGCAGTTTCCGGGATAGATTCCATGGGAATATTCTCAGAAACCCTAAACGCACATGAATTCGTCAACTTCGAGATAGATACTGGCTCTGAGATCGAAACCTAGCCAGGATCGGACCACTATAAGTCTGGAAATTCGTCAGAACGATGAATCTTTAGCAGTTTCCGGGCTAGATTCTCAGAAACCCTAAACGAATATGAATTCGTCAACTTCGAGATAGATACTGGCTCCGAGATCGAAACCTGGCCAGGATCGAACCACTATAAGTCTGGAAATTCGTAAGAACGATGAATCTTTAGCAGTTTCTGTCCAAGATTCCATGGGAATATTCTCAGAAACCCTAAACGCATACGAATTCGTCAACTCCGAGATCGAAATCTGGCCAGGATCGGACTACTATAAGTTTGGAAATTCGTCAAAACGATGAATCTTTAGCAGTGTCCGGGATAGATTCCATGGGAATATTCTCAGAAACCCTAAACGCACATGAATTCGTCAACTTCGAGATAGATAATGGCTCCGAGATCGAAACCTGGCCAGGATCGGACCACTATAAGTCTGGAAATTCGTCAGAACGATGAATCTTTAGCAGTTTCCGGGCTAGATTCTCAGAAACCCTAAACGAATATGAATTCGTCAACTTCGAGATAGATACTGGCTCCGAGATCGAAACCTGGCCAGGATCGAACCACTATAAGTCTGGAAATTCGTAAGAACGATGAATCTTTAGAAGTTTCTGTCCAACATTCCATGGGAATATTCTCAGAAACCCTAAACGCATACGAATTCGTCAACTTCGAGATAGATACTGGCTCCGAGATCGAAATCTGGCCAGGATCGGACCATTATAAGTTTGGAAATTCGTCAAAACGATGAATCTTTAGCAGTTTCCGTGATAGATTCCATGGGAATATTCTCAGAAACCCTAAACGCACATGAATTCGTCAACTTCGAGATAGATACTGGCTCCGAGATCGAAACCTGGCCAGGATCGGACCACTATAAGTCTGGAAATTCGTCAGAACGATGAATCTTTAGCAGTTTTCGGGCTAGATTCTCAGAAACCCTAAATGAACATGAATTCGTCAACTTCGAGATAGATACTGGCTCCGAGATCGAAACCTGGCCAGGATCGGACCACTATAAGCCTGGAAATTCGTAAGAACGATGAATCTTTAGCAATTTCTGGCCAAGATTCCATTGGAATATTCTCAGAAACCCTAAACGCACACAAATTCGTCAACTTCGAAATAGATGCTGGCTCCGAGATCGAAACCTGGCCAGGATCGGACCACTATAAGTCTGGAAATTCGTAAGAACGATGAATCTTTAGCAGTTTCTGTCCAAGATTCCATGGTAATATTCTCAGAAACCCTAAACGCATACGAATTCGTCAACTTCGAGATAGATAATGGCTCCGAGATCGAAATCTGGCCAGGATCGGACTACTATAAGTTTGGAAATTCGTCAAAACGATGAATCTTTAGCAGTGTCCGGGATAGATTCCATGGGAATATTCTCAGAAACCCTAAACGCACATGAATTCGTCAACTTTGAGATAGATAATGGCTCCGAGATCGAAACCTGGCCAGGATCGGACCACTATAAGTCTGGAAATTCGTCAGAACGATGAATCTTTAGCAGTTTCCGGGCTAGATTCTCAGAAACCCTAAACGAATATGAATTCGTCAACTTCGAGATAGATACTGGCTCCGAGATCGAAACCTGGCCAGGATCGAACCACTATAAGTCTGGAAATTCGTAAGAACGATGAATCTTTAGCAGTTTCTGTCCAAGATTCCATGGGAATATTCTCAGAAACCCTAAACGCATACGAATTCGTCAACTTCGAGATAGATACTGGCTCCAAGATCGAAATCTGGCCAGGATCGGACCACTATAAGTTTGGAAATTCGTCAAAACGATGAATCTTTAGCAGTTTCCGGGATAGATTCCATGGGAATATTCTCAGAAACCCTAAACGCACACGAATTCGTCAACTTCGAGATAGATACTGGCTCCGAGATCGAAACCTGTCCAGGATCGGACCACTATAAGTCTGGAAATTCGTAAGAACAATGAATCTTTAGCAGTTTCCGGGCTAGATTCTCAGAAACCCTAAACGAATATGAATTCGTCAACTTCGAGATAGATACTGGCTCCGAGATCGAAACCTGGCCAGGATCGAACCACTATAAGTCTGGAAATTCGTAAGAACGATGAATCTTTAGCAGTTTCTATTTAAGATTCCATGGGAATATTCTCAGAAACCCTAAACGCATACGAATTCGTCAACTTCGAGATAGATACTGGCTCCGAGATCGAAATCTGGCCAGGATGGGACCACTATAAGTTTGGAAATTCGTCAAAACGATGAATCTTTAGCAGTTTCCGGGATAGATTCCATGGGAATATTCTCAGAAACCCTAAACGCACACGAATTCGTCAACTTCGAGATAGATACTGGCTCCGAGATCGAAACCTGGCCAGGATCAGACCACTATAAGTCTGGAAATTCGTCAGAACGATGAATCTTTAGCAGTTTCCGGACTAGATTCTCAGAAACCCTAAATGAACATGAATTCGTCAACTTTGAGATAGATACTGGTTCCGAGATCGAAACCTGGCCAGGATCGGACCTCTATAAGCCTGGAAATTCGTAAGAACGATGAATCTTTAGCAATTTCTGGTCAAGATTCCATTGGAATATTCTCAGAAACCCTAAACGCACATGAATTCGTCAATTTCGAGATAGATACTGGCTCCGAGATCGAAACCTAGCCAGGATCGGACCACTATAAGTCTGGAAATTCGTCAGAACGATGAATCTTTAGCAGTTTCCGGGCTACATTCTCAGAAACCCTAAACGAATATGAATTCGTCAACTTCGAGATAGATATTGGCTCCGAGATCGAAACCTATCCAGGATCGAACCACTATAAGTCTGGAAATTCGTAAGAACGATGAATTTTTAGCAGTTTCTGTCCAAGATTCCATGGGAATATTCTCAGAAACCCTAAAAGCATACGAATTCTTCAACTTCGAGATAGATACTGGCTCCGAGATCGAAATCTAGCCAGGATCGGACCACTATAAGTTTGGAAATTCGTCAAAACGATGAATCTTTAGCAGTTTCCGGGATAGATTCCATGGGAATATTCTCAGAAACCCTAAACGCACATGAATTCGTCAACTTCGAGATAGATACTGGCTCCGAGATCGAAACCTGTCCAGGATCAGACCACTATAAGTCTGGAAATTCGTAAGAACGATGAATCTTTAGCAATTTCTGGCCATGATTCCTTTGGAATATTCTCAAAAACCCTAAACGCACACAAATTCGTCAACTTCGAAATAGATACTGGCTCCGAGATCGAAACCTCGCCAGGATCGAACCACTATAAGTCTGGAAATTCGTAAGAACGATGAATCTTTAGCAGTTTCCGGCCAAGATTCCATGGGAATATTCTCAGAAATCCTTATCGCACATGAATTCGTCAACTTCGAGATAGATACTGGCTCCGAGATCGAAACCTGGCCAGGATCGGACCACTATAAGTCTGGAAATTCGTCAGAACGATGAATCTTTAGCAGTTTCTGGGCTAGATTCTCAGAAACCCTGAACGAACATGAATTCGTCAACTTCGAGATAGATACTGGCTCCGATATCGAAACCTGGCCAGGATCGGACCACTATAAGCCTGGAAGTTCGTAAGAACGATGAATCTTTAGCAATTTCTGGCCAAGATTCCATTGGAATATTCTCAGAAACCCTAAACGAACATGAATTCGTCAACTTCGAAATAGATATTGGCTCCGAGATCGAAACCTGGCCAGGATCGGACCACTATAAGTCTGGAAATTCGTAAGAACGATGAATCTTTAGCAGTTTATGTCCAAGATTCCATAGGAATATTCTCAGAAACCCTAAACGCATACGAATTCGTCAACTTCGAGATAGATAATGGCTCCGAGATCGAAATCTGGCCAGGATCGGACCACTATAAGTTTGGAAATTCGTCAAAACGATGAATCTTTAGCAGTTTCCGGGATAGATTCCATGGGAATATTCTCAGAAACCCTAAACGCACATGAATTCGTCAACTTCGAGATAGATACTGGCTCCGAGATCGAAACCTAGCTAGGATCGGACCACTATAAGTCTGGAAATTCGTCAGAACGATGAATCTTTAGCAGTTTCCGGGCTAGATTCTCAGAAACCCTAAACGAACATGAATTCGTCAACTTCGAGATAGATACTGGCTCCGAGATCGAAACCTGGCCAGGATCGGACCACTGTAAGTCTGGAAATTCGTAAGAACGATGAATCTTTAGCAGTTTCCGGCCAAGATTCCATGGGAATATTCTCAGAAACTCTAAGCGCACACGAATTCGTCAACTTCGAGATAGATACTGGCTCCGAGATCGAAACCTGGCTAAGATCAGGCCACTATAAGTCTGGAAATTCGTAAGAACGATGAATCTTTAGCAGTTTCCGTCCAAGATTCCATGGGAATATTTTAAGAAACCCTAAACGCACACAAATTCGTCAACTTCGAGATAGATATTGGCTCCGAGATCGAAACCTGGCTAGGATCGGACCCCTATAAGTCTGGAAATTCGTAAGAACGATGAATCTTTAGCAATTTCCGGCCAAGATTCCATGGGAATATTCTCAGAAATTCTAAACGCACACGAATTCGTCAACTTTGAGATAAATACTGGCTCCGAGATCGAAACCTGGCCAGGATCGGACCACTATAAGTCTGGAAATTCATAAGAACGATAAATATTTAGCAGTTTCCGACCAAGATTCCATGGGAATATTCTCAGAAACCCTAACGCACACAAATTCGTCAACTTCGAGATAAATACTAGCTCCGAGATCGAAACCTGGCCAGGATCGGACCACTATAAGTCCGGAAATTCGTAAGAACGATGAATCTTAAGCAATTTCCGGCCAAGATTCCATGGGAATATTCTCATAAATTCTAAACGCACAGAATTCGTCAACTTCGAGATAAATACTGGCTCCGAGATCGAAACCTGGCTAGGATCAGACCACTATAAGTCTGGAAATTCGTAAGAACGATGAATCTTTAGCAGTTTCCGTCCAAGATTCCATGGGAATATTCTCAGAAACCCTAAACACACACGAATTCGTCAACTTCGAGATAGATACTGGCTCCGAGATTGAAACCTGGCCAGGATCGGACCACTATAAGTCTGGAAATTCTTCAGAACGATGAATCTTTAGCAGTTTCCGGGCTAGATTCTCAGAAACCCTAAACGAACATGAATTCGTCAACTTCGAGATAGATACTGGCTCCGAGATCGAAACCTGGCTAGGATCGAACCACTATAAGTCTGGAAATTCGTAAGAACGATGAATCTTTAGCAGTTTCTGTCCAAGATTCCATGGGAATATTCTCAGAAACCCTAAACGCATACGAATTCGTCAACTTCGAGATAGATACTGGCTCCGAGATCGAAATCTTGCCAGGATCGGACCACTATAAGTTTGGAAATTCGTCAAAACGATGAATCTTTAGCAGTTTCCGGGATAGATTCCATGGGAATATTCTCAGAAACCCTAAACGCACATGAATTCGTCAACTTCGAGATAGATACTGGCTCCGAGATCGAAACCTAGCCAGGATCGGACCACTATAAGTCTGGAAATTCGTCAGAACGATGAATCTTTAGCAGTTTCAGGGCTAGATTCTCAGAAACCCTAAACAAATATGAATTCATCAACTTCGAGATAGATACTGGCTCCGAGATCGAAACCTGCCCAGGATCGAACCACTATAAGTCTGGAAATTCGTAAGAACGATGAATCTTTAGCAGTTTCTGTCCAAGATTCCATGGGAATATTCTCAGAAACCCTAAACGCATACGAATTCGTCAACTTCGAGATAGATACTGGCTCCGAGATCGAAATCTGGCCAGGATCGGACCACTATAACTTTGGAAAATCGTCAAAACGATGAATCTTTAGCAGTTTCTGGGATAGATTCCATGGGAATATTCTCAGAAACCCTAAACGCACACGAATTCGTCAACTTCGAGATAGATACTGGCTCCGAGATCGAAACCTGTCCAGGATCGGACCACTATAAGTCTGGAAATTCGTAAGAACGATGAATCTTTAGCAATATCCGGCTAAGATTCCATGGGAATATTCTCAGAAACCCTAAACGCACACAAATTCGTCAACTTAGAGCTAGATATTGGCTCTGAAATCGAAACATGTCCAGGATCGGACCACTATAAGTGTGGAAATGCGTAAGAACGATGAATCTTTAGCAATTTCCGGCCAAGATTCCATTGGAATATTATCAGAAACCCTAAACGCAAACAAATTCGTCAACTTCGAAATAGATACTGGCTCCGAGATCGAAACCTGGCCAGGATCGAACCACTATAAGTCTGGAAATTCGTAAGAACGATGAATCTTTAGCAGTTTTCGGCCAAGATTCCATGGGAATATTCTCAGAAACCCTTATCGCACATGAATTCGTCAACTTCGAGATAGATACTGGCTACGAGATCGAAACCTGGCCAGGATCAGACCACTATAAGTCCGGAAATTCGTCAGAACGACGAATCTTTAGCAGTTTCCGGCAAAGATTCTATGGGA
>NW_020620825.1:14553162-14582358 GCF_003573695.1 Papaver somniferum | reverse complement strand
TGAATCTTTAGCAGTTTCCGGGCTAGATTCTCAGAAACCCTAAACGAACATGAATTCGTCAACTTCGAGATATATACTGGCTCCGAGATCGAAACCTGGCCAGGATCGAACCACTATAAATCTGGAAATTCGTAAGAACGATGAATCTTTAGCAGTTTCTGTCCAAGATTCCATGGGAATATTCTCAGAAACCCTAAACGCATACGAATTCGTCAACTTCGAGATAGATACTGGCTCCGAGATTGAAATCTGGCCAGGATCGGACCACTATAAGTTTGGAAATTCGTCATAACGATGAATCTTTAGCAGTTTCCGGGATAGATTCCATGGGAATATTCTCAGAAACCCTAAACGCACACGAATTCGTCAACTTCGAGATAGATACTGGCTCTGTGATCGAAACCTGGCCAGGATCGGACCAGTATAAGTCTGGAAATTCGTCAGAACAATGAATCTTTGGCAGTTTTCGGGCTAGATTCTCAGAAACTCTAAACGAACATGAATTCGTCAACTTCGAGATAGATACTGGCTCCGAGATCGAAACCTGGCCAGGATCGGACCACTATAAGCCTGGAAATTCGTAAGAACGATGAATCTTTAGCAATTTCTGGCCAAGATTCCATTGGAATATTCTCAGAAACCCTAAACGTACACAAATTCGTCAAATTTGAAATAGATACTGGCTCCGAGATCGAAACCTGGCCAGGATCGGACCACTATAAGTCTGGGAATTCGTAAGAACGATGAATCTTTAGCAGTTTCTGTCCAAGATTCCATGCGAATATTCTCAGAAACCCTAAACGCATACGAATTCGTCAACTTCGAGATAGATAATGGCTCTGAGATCGAAATCTGGCCAGGATCGAACCACTATAAGTTTGGAAATTCGTCAAAACGATGAATCTTTAGCAGTTTCCGGGATAGATTCCATGGGAATATTCTCAGAAACCCTAAACGCACATGAATTCGTCAACTTCGAGATAGATAATGGCTCCGAGATCGAAACCTAGCCAGGATCAGACCACTATAAGTCTGGAAATTCGTCAGAACGATGAATCTTTAGCAGTTTCCGGGCTAGATTCTCAGAAACCCTAAACGAACATGAATTCGTCAACTTCGAGATAGATACTTGCTCTGAGATCGAAACCTGGCCAGGATCGAACCACTATAAGTCTGGAAATTCGTAAGAACGATGAATCATTAGCAGTTTCTGTCCAAGATTCCATGGGAATATTCTCAGAAACCCTTATCGCACATGAATTCGTCAACTTCGAGATAGATACTGGCTCCGAGATCGAAACCTGGCCAGGATCAGACCACTATAAGTCTGGAAATTCGTCAGAACGACGAATCTTTAGCAGTTTCCGGCAAAGATTTTATGGGAATATTCTTAGAAACCCTAAACGCACACGAATTCGTCAACTTCGAGATAGATACTGGCTCCGAGATCGAAACCTGGCCAGGATCGGACCACTATAAGTCTGGAAATTCGTCAGAACGATGAATCTTTAGCAGTTTCCAGGCTAGATTCTCAGAAACCCTATACGAACATGAATTCGTCAACTTCGAGATATATACTGGCTCCGAGATCGAAACCTGGCCAGGATCGAACCACTATAAATCTGGAAATTCGTAAGAACGATGAATCTTTAACAGTTTCTGTCCAAGATTCCATGGGAATATTCTCAGAAACCCTAAACGCATACGAATTCGTCAACTTCGAGATAGATACTGGCTCCGAGATTGAAATCTGGCCAGGATCGGACCACTATAAGTTTGGAAATTCGTCATAACGATGAATCTTTAGCAGTTTCCGGGATAGATTCCATGGGAATATTCTCAGAAACCCTAAACGCACACGAATTCGTCAACTTCGAGATAGAAACTGGCTCCGTGATCGAAACCTGGCCAGGATCGGACCAGTATAAGTCTGGAAATTCGTCAGAACAATGAATCTTTGGCAGTTTTCGGGCTAGATTCTCAGAAACTCTAAACGAACATGAATTCGTCAACTTCGAGATAGATACTGGCTCCGAGATCGAAACCTGGCCAGGATCGGACCACTATAAGCCTGGAAATTCGTAAGAACGATGAATCTTTAGCAATTTCTGGCCAAGATTCCATTGGAATATTCTCAGAAACCCTAAACGTACACAAATTCGTCAACTTTGAAATAGATACTGGCTCCGAGATCGAAACCTGGCCAGGATCGGACCACTATAAGTCTGGAAATTCGTAAGAACGATGAATCTTTAGCAGTTTCTGTCCAAGATTCCATGCGAATATTCTCAGAAACCCTAAACGCATACGAATTCGTCAACTTCGAGATAGATAATGGCTCTGAGATCGAAATCTGGCCAGGATCGAACCACTATAAGTTTGGAAATTCGTCAAAACGATGAATCTTTAGCAGTTTCCGGGATAGATTCCATGGGAATATTCTCAGAAACCCTAAACGCACATGAATTCGTCAACTTCGAGATAGATAATGGCTCCGAGATCGAAACCTAGCCAGGATCAGACCACTATAAGTCTGGAAATTCGTCAGAACGATGAATCTTTAGCAGTTTCCGGGCTAGATTCTCAGAAACCCTAAACGAACATGAATTCGTCAACTTCGAGATAGATACTTGCTCTGAGATCGAAACCTGGCCAGGATCGAACCACTATAAGTCTGGAAATTCGTAAGAACGATGAATCATTAGCAGTTTCTGTCCAAGATTCCATGGGAATATTCTCAGAAACCCTTATCGCACATGAATTCGTCAACTTCGAGATAGATATTGGCTCCGAGATCGAAACCTGGCCAGGATCAGACCACTATAAGTCTGGAAATTCGTCAGAATGACGAATCTTTAGCAGTTTCCGGCAAAGATTCCATGGGAATATTCTTAGAAACCCTAAACACACACAAATTCGTCAACTTCGAGATAGATACTGGCTCCGAGATCGAAACCTGACCAGGATCAGACCACTTTAAGTCTGGAAGTTCGTAAGAACGATGAATCTTTAGCAGTTTCCGGCTAAGATTCCATGGGAATATTCTCAGAAACCCTAAACGCACACAAATTCATCAACTTTGAGATAGATACTGGCTCCGAGATCGAAACCTGTCCAGGATCGGACCACTATAAGTCTGGAAATTCGTAAGAACCATGAATCTTTAGCAATTTCCGGCCAAGATTCCATTGGAATATTCTCAGAAACCCTAAACGCACATAAATTCGTCAACTTCGAAATAGATACTGGCTCCGAGATCGAAACCTGGCCAGGATCGAACCACTATAAGTCTGGAAATTCGTAAGAACGATGAATCTTTAGCAGTTTCTGTCCAAGATTCTATGGGAATATTCTCAGACACCTAAACGCATACGAATTCTTCAACTTCGAGATAGATACTGGCTCCGAGATCGAAATCTGGCCAGGATCGGACCACTATAAGTTTAGAAATTCGTCAAAACGCTGAATCTTTAGCAGTTTCCAGGATAGATTCCATGGGAATATTATCAGAAACCCTAAACGCACACGAATTCGTCAACTTTGAGATAGATATTGGCTCCGAGATCGAAAACCTGGCCAGGATCGGACCACTATAAGTCTGGAAATTCGTCAGAACGATGAATCTTTAGCAGTTTCCGGGATGGATTCTCAGAAACCCTAAACGAACATGAATTCGTCAACTTCGAGACAGATACTGGCTCCGAGATCGAAACCTGGCCAGGATCGAACCACAATAAGTCTGGAAATTCGTAAGAACGATGAATCTTTAGCAGTTTCTGTCCAAGATTCCATGGGAATATTCTCAGAAACCCTAAACGCATACGAATTCGTCAACTTCAAGATAGATACTGGCTCCGAGATCGAAATCTTTCCAGGATCAGACCACTATAAGTTTGGAAATTCGTCAAAACGATGAATCTTTAGCAATTTCCGGGATAGATTCCATGGGAATGTTCTCAGAAACCCTAAACGGACACGAATTCGTCAACTTCGAAATATATACTGGCTCCGAGATCGAAACCTGTCCAGGATCGGAACACTATAAGTCTGGAAATTCGTCGGAACGATGAACCTTTAGCAGTTTCCGGGCTAGATTCTCAGAAACCCTAAACGAACATGAATTCGTCAACTTCGAGATAGATACTGGCTCCGAGATCGAAACCTGGCCAGGATCGGACCACTATAAGCCTGAAAATTCTTAAAAACGATGAATCTTTAGCAATTTCTGGCCAAGATTCCATTGGAATATTCTTAGAAACCCTAAACGCACACAAATTCGTCAACTTCGAAATAGATACTGGCTACGAGATCGAAACCTAGCCAGGATCGGACCACTATAAGTCTGGAAATTCGTAAGAACGATGAATCTTTAGCAGTTTCTGTCCAAGATTCCATGGGAATATTCTCAGAAACCCTAAACGCACATGAATTCGTCAACTTCGAGATAAATACTGGCTCCTAGATCGAAACCTGGCCAGGATCGGACCACTATAAGTCTGGAAATTTGTCAGAACGACGAATCTTTAGCAGTTTCCGGCAAATATTCCATGGGAATATTCTGAGAAACCCTAAACGCACACGAATTCGTCAACTTCGAGATAGATACTGGCTCCGAGATCGAAACCTGGCCAGGATCATTCCACTATAAGTCTGGAAATTCGTAAGAACGATGAATCTTTAGCAGTTTCCGGCTAAAATTCCATGGGAATATTCTCAAAAACCCTAAACGCACACAAATTCGTCAACTTCGAGATAGATACTGGCTCCGAGATCGAAACCTGGCCAGGAACAGACCACTATAAGTCTGGAAATTAGTCAGAACGATGAATCTTTAGGAGTTTCAGGCCAATATTCCATGGGAATATTCTTAGAAACCCTAAACGCATACGAATTCGTCAACTTCGAGATAGTTACTGGCTACGAGATCGAAACCTGGCCAGGATCGGACCACTATAAGTCTGGAAGTTCGTAAGAACGATGAATCTTTAGCAATTTTCGGCAAATATTCCATGGGAATATTCACAGAAATTCTAAACGCACACGAATTCGTCAACTTCGAGATAAATACTAGCTCCGAGATCGAAAACTGGCCAGGATCAGACCACTATAAGTCCGGAAATTCGTAAGAACGATGAATCTTTAGCAATTTCCGGTCAAGATTCCATGGGAATATTCTAAGAAATTCTAAACGCACACGAATTCATCAACTTCGAGATAGATACTGGCTCCGAGATCGAAATCTGGCCAGGATCGGAGCACTATAAGTCTGGAAATGCGTAAGAACGATGAATCTTTAGCAGTTTTTGTCCAAGATTCCATGGGAATAATCTCAGAAACCCTAAATGCACACGAATTTTTCAACTTCGAGATAGATATTGGCTCCGAGATCGAAACCTGGCCAAGATCAGACCACTGTAAGTCTAGAAATTTGTAAGAACGATGAATCTTGAGCAGTTTCCGGGCTAGATTCCATGGGAATAATCTGAGAAACCCTAAACGCACACAAATTCTTCAACTTCGAGATAGATACTGGCTTCGAGATCGAAACCTGGCCTGGATCAGACCACTATAAGTCTGGAAATTCGTCAGAACGATGAATTTTTAGCAGTTTCCGGGATAGATTCCATGGGAGTATTCACGGAAACCCTAAACACACACGAATTCGTCAACTTCAAGATATATATTGGCTCCGAGATCGAAACCTGGCCATGATCGGACCACTATAATCTGGAAATTCGTAAGGACGATGAATCTTTAGCAGTTTCCAGGCTAGATTCATGGGAATATTATCAGAAACCCTGAACGCACACAAATTCGTCAACTTCGAGATAGATGCTGGCTCCGAGATCGAAACCTGGCCAGGATCGGACCACTATAAGTCTGGGAATTCGTAAGAACGATGAATATTTAGCAGTTTCCGGGCTAGATTCCATGGGAATGTTCACGGAAACCCTAAACGCACACGAATTCGTTAAATTCGAGACAGATACTGGCTCTGATATTGAAACCTGGCCAGGATCGGACCACTATAAGTCTGTAAATTCATAAGAACGATGAATCTTTTGCAGTTTTCGGCTAAGATTCCATGGGAATATTCTCAGAAACCCTAAACGCACACGAATTCGTCAACTTCGAGATAGATACTGGCTCCGAGATTGAAACCTGGCCAGGATCAGACCACTATAAGTCTGGAAATTCGTCAGAACGATGAATCTTTAGCAGTTTCAGGCCAATATTCCATTGGAATATTCTTGGAAACCCTAAACGCATACGAATTCGTCAACTTCGAGATAGATACTGGCTCCGAGATCGAAATCTGGCCAGGATCGGACCACTATAAGTTTGGAAATTCGTCAAAACGATGAATCTTTAGCAGTTTCCGGGATAGATTCCATGGGAATATTCTCAGAAACCCTAAACGCACATGAATTCGTCAACTTCGAGATAGATACTGGCTCCGAGATCGAAACCTGGCCAGGATCGGACCACTATAAGTCTGGAAATTCGTCAGAACGATGAATCTTTAGCAGTTTCCGGGCTAGATTCTCAGAAACCCTAAACGAATATGAATTCGTCAACTTCGAGATAGATACTGGCTCCGAGATCGAAACATGGCCAGGATCGAACCACTATAAGTCTGGAAATTCGTAAGAACGATGAATCTTTAGCAGTTTCTGTCCAAGATTCCATGGGAATATTCTCAGAAACCCTAAACGCATACGAATTCGTCAACTTCGAGATAGATACTGGCTCCGAGATCCAAATCTGGCCAGGATCGGACCACTATAAGTTTGGAAATTCGTCAAAACGATGAATCTTTAGCAGTTTCCGGGATAGATTCCATGGGAATATTCTCAGAAACCCTAAACGCACACGAATTCGTCAACTTCGAGATAGATACTGGCTCCGAGATCGAAACCTGGCCAGGGTCGGACCACCATAAGTCTGGAAATTCGTCAGAACGATGAATCTTTAGCAGTTTCCGGGCTAGATTCTCAGAAACCCTAAACGAATATGAATTCGTCAACTTCGAGATAGATACCGGCTCCGAGATCGAAACCTGGCCAGGATCGAACCACTATAAGTCTGGAAATTCGTAAGAACGATGAATCTTTAGCAGTTTCTGTCCAAGATTCCATGGGAATATTCTCAGAAACCCTAAACGCATACGAATTCGTCAACTTCGAGATAGATACTGGCTCCAAGATCGAAATCTGGCAGGATCGGACCATTATAAGTTTGGAAATTCGTCAAAACGATGAATCTTTAGCAGTTTCCGGGATAGATTCCATTGGAATATTCTCAGAAACCCTAAACGCACACGAATTCGTCAACTTCGAGATAGATACTGGCTCCGAGATCGAAACCTGTCCAGGATCGGACCACTATAAGTCTGGAAATTCGTAAGAACGATGAATCTTTAGCAGTTTCCGGGCTAGATTCTCAGAAACCCTAAACGAATATGAATTCGTCAACTTCGAGATAGATACTGGCTCCGAGATCGAAACCTGGCCAGGATCGAACCACTATAAGTCTGGAAATTCTTATGAACGATGAATCTTTAGCAGTTTCTGTCCAAGATTCCATGGGAATATTCTCAGAAACCCTAAACGCATACGAATTCGTCAACTTCGAGATAGATACTGGCTCCGAGATCGAAATCTGGCCAGGATCGGACCACTATAAGTTTGGAAATTCGTCAAAACGATGAATCTTTAGCAGTTTCCGGGATAGATTCCTTGGGAATATTCTCAGAAACCCTAAACGCACATGAATTCGTCAACTTCGAGATAGATACTGGCTCCGAGATCGAAACCTGGCCAGGATCGGACCACTATAAGTCTGGAAATTCGTCAGAACGATGAATCTTTAGCAGTTTCCGAGCTAGATTCTCAGAAACCCGAAACGAATATGAATTCGTCAACTTCGAGATAGATACTGGCTTCGAGATCGAAACCTGGCCAGGATCGAACCACTATAAGTCTGGAAATTCGTAAGAACGATGAATCTTTAGCAGTTTCTGTCCAAGATTCCATGGGAATATTCTCAGAAACCCTAAACGCATACGAATTCGTCAACTTCGAGATAGATACTGGCTCCGAGATCGAAATCTGGCCAGGATCGGACCACTATAAGTTTGGAAATTCGTCAAAACGATGAATCTTTAGCAGTTTCCGGGATAGATTCCATGGGAATATTCTCAGAAACCCTAAGCGCACACGAATTTGTCAACTTCGAGATAGATACTGGCTCCAAGATAGAAACCTGGCCAGGATCGGACCACTATAAGTCTGGAAATTCGTCAGGACGATGAATCTTTAGCAGTTTCCAGGTCAGATTCTCATAAACCCTAAACGAACATGAATTCATCAACTTCGAGATAGATACTGGCTCCGAGATCGAAACCTGGCCAGGATCGGAGCACTATAAGTCTGGAAATTCGTAAGAACGATGAATATTTAGCAATTTTCGGCCAAGATTCCATGGGAATATTCTCAGAAACCTTAAACACAAACGAATTCGTCAACTTCGAGATAGATACTGGCTCCAAGATCGAAATCTGCCCAGGATCGGACCACTATAACTCCGGAAATTCGTAAGAACGATGAATCTTTAGCAGTTTCCGGCCAAGATTCCATGGGAATATTCTCAGAAACCCTTAACGCACATGAATTCGTCAACTTCGAGATAGATACTGGCTCCGAGATCGAAACCTAGCCAGGATCAGACCACTATAAGTCTGGAAATTCGTAAGAACGATGAATCTTTAGCAGTTTCCGGCTAAGAATCCATGGGAATATTCTCAAAAACCCTAAACGCACACAAATTCGTCAACTTCGAGATAGATACTGGCTCCGAGATCGAAACCTGGCAATGATCGGACCACTATAAGTCTGGAAATTCGTCGGAACGATGAATCTTTAGGAGTTTCAGGTCAATATTCCATGGGAATATTCTTAGAAACCCTAAACGCATACGAATTCGTCAACTTCGAGATAGATACTGGCTACGAGATCGAAACCTGGCCAGGATCGGACCACTATAAGTCTGGAAGTTCGTAAGAACGATGAATCTTTAGCAATTTTCGGCAAAGATTCCATGGGAATATTCACAGAAATTCTAAACGCACACGAATTCATCAACCTCGAGATAAATACTAGCTCCGAGATCGAAACCTGGCCAGGATCAGACCACTATAAGTCCGGAAATTCGTAAGAACGATGAATCTTTAGCAATTTCCGGTCAAGATTCCATGGGAATATTCTCAGAAATTCTAAACGCACACGAATTCATCAACTTCGAGATAGATACTGGCTCCGAGATCAAAACCTGGCCAGGATCGGAGCACTATAAGTCTGGAAATGCGTAAGAACGATGAATCTTTAGCAGTTTTTGTCCAGGATTCCATGGGAATATTCTCAGAAACCCTAAATGCACACGAATTTGTCCACTTCGAGATAGATACTGGCTCCGAGATCGAAACCTGGCCAAGATCAGACCACTATAAGTCTAGAAATTTGTAAGAACGATGAATCTTGAGCAGTTTCCGGGCTAGATTCCATGGGAATATTCTCAGAAACCCTAAACGCACACAAATTCGTCAACTTAGAGATAGATACTGGCTCCGAGATCGAAACCTGGCCTGGATCAGACCACTATAAGTCTGGAAATTCGTCAGAACGATGAATTTTTAGCAGTTTCTGGGATAGATTCCATGGGAGTATTCACGGAAACCCTAAACACACACGAATTCGTCAACTTCAAGATATATATTGGCTCCGAGATCGAAACCTGGCCATGATCGGACCACTATAATCTGGAAATTCGCAAGAACGATGAATCTTTAGCAGTTTCCAGGCTAGATTCCATGGGAATATTATCAGAAACCCTAAACGCACACAAATTCGTCAACTTCGAGATAGATGCTGGCTCCGAGATCGAAACCTGGCCAGGATCGGACCACTATAAGTCTGGGAAATCGTAAGAACGATGAATATTTAGCAGTTTCCGGGCTAGATTCCATGGGAATGTTCACGGTAACCCTAAACGCACACGAATTCGTTAAATTCGAGACAGATACTGGCTCTGATATGGAAACCTGGCCCGGATCGGACCACTATAAGTCTGGAAATTCATAAGAACGATGAATCTTTAGCAGTTTCCGGCTAAGATTCCATGCGAATATTTTCAGAAACCCTAAACGCACACGAATTCGTCAACTTCGAGATAGATATTGGCTCCGAGATTGAAATCTGGCCAGGATCAGACCACTATAAGTCTGGAAATTCGTCAGAACGATGAATCTTTAGCAGTTTCAGGCCAATATTCCATTGGAATATTCTTAGAAACCCTAAACGCATACGAATTCGTCAATTTCGAGTAAGATACTGGCTCCGAGATCGAAACCTGGCCAGGATCAGACCACTATAAGTCTGGAAATTCGTAAGAACGATGAATCTTTAGCAGTTTCCGGTCAAGATTTCATGGGAATATTCTCAGAAACCCTAAACGAACAAAAATTCGTCAACTTCGAGATAGATACTGGCTCCGAGATCGAAACCTGTCCAGGATCGGACCACTATAAGTCTGGAAATTGGTAAGAACGATGAATCCTTAGCAGTTTCCAGGTTAGGTTCTATGGGAATGTTCACGGAAACCCTAAACGCACACGAATTCGTTAACTTCGAGATAGATACTGGCTCCGAGATCGAAACCTGCCCAGGATCGGACCACTGTAAGTCCGGAAATTCGTAAGAACGATGAATCTTTAGCAGTTTCCGGCCAAGATTCCATGGGAATATTCTCAGAAACCCTTAATGCACATGAATTCGTCAACTTCGAGATAGATACTGGCTCATAGATCGAAACCTGGCCAGGATCAGACCACTATAAGTCTGGAAATTCGTCAGAACGACGAATCTTTAGCAGTTTCCGGCAAAGATTCCATGGGAATATTCTGAGAAACCCTAAACGCACACGAATTCGTCAACTTCGAGATAGATACTGGCTCCGAGATCGAAACCTGACCAGGATCAGACCACTATAAGTCTGGAAATTCGTAAGAACGATGAATCTTTAGAAGTTTCCGGCTAATATTCCATATGAATATTCTCAGGATCCCTAAACGCACACAAATTCGTCAACTTCGAGATAGATACTGGCTCCGAGATCGAAACCTGGCCAGGATCGGGCCACTATAAGTGTTGAAATTCGTAAGAACGATGAATCTTTAGCAGTTTCCGGTCAAGATTCCATGGGAATTTTCTCAGAAACCCTAAACGAACACAAATTCGTCAACTTCGAGATAGATACTGGCTCCGATATCGAAACCTGGCCAGGATCGGACCACTATAAGTCTGGAAATTCGTAAGAACGATGAATCTTTAGCAATTTCCGGCCAAGATTCCATTGGAATATTCTCAGAAATCCTAAACGCACACGAATTTGTCAACTTCGAGATAGATATTTGCTCCGAGATCGAAACCTGGCCAGGATTGGACCACTATAAGAACGATGAATCTTTAGCAATTTCCGGCCAAGATTCCATGGGAATATTCTCAGAAACCCTAAACACACACAAATTCGTCAACTTCGAGATAGATACTGGCTCCGAGATCGAAACCTGGCCAGGATCAGACCACTATAAGTCTGGAAATTTGTAAGAACGATGAATCTTTAGCAGTTTCCGGGATAGATTCCATGGGAGTATTCACGGAAACCCTAAACACACACGAATTCTTCAAATTCAAGATATATATTGGCTCCGAGATCGAAACTTGGCCATGATCGGACCACTATAATCTGGAAATTCGTAAGAATGATGAATCTTTAGCAGTTTCCAGGCTAGATTCCATGGGAATATTATCAGAAACCCTAAACGCACACAAATTCGTCAACTTCGAGATAGATGCTGGCTCCGAGATCGAAACCTGGCCAGGATCGGACCACTATAAGTCTGAGAATTCGTAAGAACGATGAATATTTAGCAGTTTTCGGGCTAGATTCCATGGGAATGTTCACGGAAACCCTAAACGCACACGAATTCGTTAAATTCGAGACAGATACTGGCTCTGATATGGAAACCTGGCCAGGATTGGACCACTATAAGTCTGGAAATTCATAAGAACGATGAATCTTTAGCAGTTTCCGGCTAAGATTCCATGTGAATATTCTCAGAAACCCTAAACGCACATGAATTCGTCAACTTCGAGATATATACTGGCTCCGAGATTGAAACCTGGCCAGGATCGGACCACTATAAGTCTGGAAATTCGTCAGAACGATGAATCTTTAGCAGTTTCAGGCCAATATTCCATTGGAATATTCTTAGAAACCCTAAACGCATACGAATTCGTCAATTTCGAGAAAGATACTGGCTCCGAGATCGAAACCTGGCCAGGATCAGACCACTATAAGTCTGGAAATTCGTAAGAACGATGAATCTTTAGCAACTTCCGGTCAAGATTCCATGGGAATATTCTCAGAAACCCTAAACGAACACAAATTCGTCAACTTCGAGATAGATACTGGCTCCGAGATCCAAACCTGGCCAGGATCGGACCACTATAAGTTTGGAAATTCGTAAGAACGATGAATCTTTAGCAATTTCTGTCCAAGATTCCATGAGAATATTCTCAGAAACCCTAAACGCACACAAATTCGTCAACTACGAGACAGATACTGGCTCCGAGATCGAAACCTGTCCAGGATCGGACCACCATAAGTCTGGAAATTGGTAAAAACGATGAATCCTTAGCAGTTTCCAGGTTAGATTCTATGGGAATGTTCACGGAAACCCTAAACGCACACGAATTCGTTAACTTCGAGATAGATACTGGCTCCGAGATCGAAACCTGCCCAGGATCGGACCACTGTAAGTCCGGAAATTCGTAAGAACGATGAATCTTTAGCAGTTTCCGGCCAAGATTCCATGGGAATATTCTCAGAAACCCTTAATGCACATGAATTCGTCAACTTCGAGATAGATACTGGCTCATAGATCGAAACCCGGCCAGGATCAGACCACTATAAGTCTGGAAATTCGTCAGAACGACGAATCTTTAGCAGTTTCCGGCAAAGATTCCATGGGAATATTCTGAGAAACCCTAAACGCATACGAATTCGTCAATTTCGAGAAAGATACTGGCTCCGAGATCGAAACCTGGCCAGGATCGGACCACTATAAGTTTGGAAATTCGTAAGAACGATGAATCTTTAGCAATTTCCGTCCAAGATTCCATGAGAACATTCTCAGAAACCCTAAACGCACACAAATTCGTCAACTACGAGACAGATACTGGCTCCGAGATCGAAACCTGTCCAGGATCGGACCACTATAAGTCTGGAAATTGGTAAGAACGATGAATCCTTAGCAGTTTCCAGGTTAGGTTCTATGTGAATGTTCACGGAAACCCTAAACGCACACGAATTCGTTAACTTCGAGATAGATACTGGCTCCGAGATCGAAACCTGCCCAGGATCGGACCACTGTAAGTCCGGAAATTCGTAAGAACGATGAATCTTTAGCAGTTTCCGGCCAAGATTCCATGGGAATATTCTCAGAAACCCTTAATGCACATGAATTCGTCAACTTCGAGATAGATACTGGCTCATAGATCGAAACCCGGCCAGGATCAGACCACTATAAGTCTGGAAATTCGTCAGAACGACGAATCTTTAGCAGTTTCCGGCAAAGATTCCATGGGAATATTCTGAGAAACCCTAAACGCATACGAATTCGTCAATTTCGAGAAAGATACTGGCTCCGAGATCGAAACCTGGCCAGGATCGGACCACTATAAGTTTGGAAATTCGTAAGAACGATGAATCTTTAGCAATTTCCGTCCAAGATTCCATGAGAACATTCTCAGAAACCCTAAACGCACACAAATTCGTCAACTACGAGACATATACTGGCTCCGAGATCGAAACCTGTCCAGGATCGGACCACTATAAGTATGGAAATTGGTAAGAACGATGAATCCTTAGCAGTTTCCAGGTTAGGTTCTATGGGAATGTTCACGGAAACCCTAAACGCACACGAATTCGTTAACTTCGAGATAAATACTGGCTCCGAGATCGAAACCTGCCCAGGATCGGACCACTGTAAGTCCGGAAATTCGTAAGAACGATGAATCTTTAGCAGTTTCCGGCCAAGATTCCATGGGAATATTCTCAGAAACCCTTAATGCACATGAATTCGTCAACTTCGAGATAGATACTGGCTCATAGATCGAAACCTGGCCAGGATCAGACCACTATAAGTCTGGAAATTCGTCAGAACGACGAATCTTTAGCAGTTTCCGGCAAAGATTCCATGGGAATATTCTGATAAACCCTAAACGCACACGAATTCGTCAACTTCGAGATAGATACTGGCTCCGAGATCGAAACCCGGCCAGGATCAGACCACTATAAGTCTGGAAATTCGTAAGAACGATGAATCTTTAGCAGTTTCTGGCTAAGATTCCATGGGAATATTCTCAGAAACCCTAAACGCACACAAATTCGTCAACTTCGAGATAGATACTGGCTCCGAGATCGAAACCTGGCAAGGATCGGACCACTATAAGTCTGCAAATTCGTCAGAACGATGAATCTTTAGGAGTTTCAAGCCAATATTCCATGGGAATATTCTTAGAAACCCTAAACGCATACGAATTCGTCAACTTCGACATAGATACTGGCTACGAGATCGAAACCTGGCCAGGATCGGACCACTATAAGTCTGGAAATTTGTAAGAACGATGAATCTTTAGCAGCTTCCGGTCAAGATTCCATGGGAATATTCTCAGAAACCCTAAACGAACACAAATTCGTCAACTTCGAGATAGATACTGGCTCCGATATCGAAACCTGGACAGGATCGGATCACTATAAGTCTTGAAATTCATAAGAACGATGAATCTTTAGCAATTTCCGTCCAAGATTCCATGAGAATATTCTCAGAAACCCTAAACACACACAAATTCGTCAACTTCGAGACAGATACTGGATTTGAGATTGAAAGCTGGCCAGGATCGGACCACTATAAGTCTGGAAATTCGTAAGAAACGATGAATCTTTAGCAGTTTCCTGCCAAGATCGAAATAGATACTGGCTCCGAGATCGAAACCTGGCTAGGATCGGACCACTATAAGTGTTGAAATTCGTAAGAACGATGAATCTTTAGCAGTTTCCGGTCAAGATTCCATGGGAATTTTCTCAGAAACCCTAAACGAACACAAATTCGTCAACTTCGAGATAGATACTGGCTCCGATATCGAAACCTGGCCAGGATCGGACCACTATAAGTCTGGAAATTCGTAAGAACGATGAATCTTTAGCAATTTCCGGCCAAGATTCCATTGGAATATTCTCAGAAATCCTAAACGCACACGAATTTGTCAACTTCGAGATAGATATTTGCTCCGAGATCGAAACCTGGCCAGGATTGGACCACTATAAGAACGATGAATCTTTAGCAATTTCCGGCCAAGATTCCATGGGAATATTCTCAGAAACCCTAAACACACACAAATTCGTCAACTTCGAGATAGATACTGGCTCCGAGATCGAAACCTGGCCAGGATCAGACCACTATAAGTCTGGAAATTTGTAAGAACGATGAATCTTTAGCAGTTTCCGGGATAGATTCCATGGGAGTATTCACGGAAACCCTAAACACACACGAATTCTTCAAATTCAAGATATATATTGGCTCCGAGATCGAAACTTGGCCATGATCGGACCACTATAATCTGGAAATTCGTAAGAATGATGAATCTTTAGCAGTTTCCAGGCTAGATTCCATGGGAATATTATCAGAAACCCTAAACGCACACAAATTCGTCAACTTCGAGATAGATGCTGGCTCCGAGATCGAAACCTGGCCAGGATCGGACCACTATAAGTCTGAGAATTCGTAAGAACGATGAATATTTAGCAGTTTTCGGGCTAGATTCCATGGGAATGTTCACGGAAACCCTAAACGCACACGAATTCGTTAAATTCGAGACAGATACTGGCTCTGATATGGAAACCTGGCCAGGATCGGACCACTATAAGTCTGGAAATTCATAACAACGATGAATCTTTAGCAGTTTCCGGCTAAGATTCCATGGGACTATTCTCAGAAACCCTAAACGCACACGAATTCGTCAACTTCGAGATATATACTGGCTCCGAGATTGAAACCTGGCCAGGATCGGACCACTATAAGTCGGGAAATTCGTCAGAACGATGAATCTTTAGCAGTTTCAGGCCAATATTCCATTGGAATATTCTTAGAAACCCTAAACACATACGAATTCGTCAATTTCGAGAAAGATACTGGCTCCGAGATCGAATCCTGGCCAGGATCAGACCACTATAAGTCTGGAAATTCGTAAGAACGATGAATCTTTAGCAGTTTCCGGTCAAGATTCCATGGGAATATTCTCAGGAAACCCTAAACGAACACAAATTCGTCAACTTCGAGATAGATACTGGCTCCGAGATCGAAACCTGGCCAGGATCGGACCACTATAAGTTTGGAAATTCGTAAGAACGATGAATCTTTAGCAATTTCCGTCCAAGATTCCATGAGAATATTCTCAGAAACCCTAAACGCACACAAATTCGTCAACTACGAGACAGATACTGGCTCCGAGATCGAAACCTGTCCAGGATCGGACCACTATAAGTTTGGAAATTGGTAAGAACGATGAATCCTTAGCAGTTTCCAGGTTAGATTCTATGTGAATGTTCATGGAAACCCTAAATGCACACGAATTCGTTAACTTCGAGATAGATACTGGCTCCGGGATCGAAACCTGCCCAGGATCGGACCACTGTAAATCCGGAAATTCGTAAGAACGATGAATCTTTAGCAGTTTCCGGCCAAGATTCCATGGGAATATTTTCAGAAACCCTTAACGCACATGAATTCGTCAACTTCGAGATAGATACTAACTCATAGATCGAAACCTGGCCAGGATCAGACCACTATAAGTCTGGAAATTCGTCAGAACGACGAATCTTTAGCAGTTTCCGGCAAAGATTCCATGGGAATATTCTGAGAAACCCTAAACGCACACGAATTCGTCAACTTCGAGATAGATACTGGCTCCGAGATCGAAACCTGACCAGGATCAGACCACTATAAGTCTGGAAATTCGTAAGAACGATGAATCTTTAGAAGTTTCCGGCTAATATTCCATATGAATATTCTCAGGATCCCTAAACGCACACAAATTCGTCAACTTCGAGATAGATACTGGCTCCGAGATCGAAACCTGGCCAGGATCGGGCCACTATAAGTGTTGAAATTCGTAAGAACGATGAATCTTTAGCAGTTTCCGGTCAAGATTCCATGGGAATTTTCTCAGAAACCCTAAACGAACACAAATTCGTCAACTTCGAGATAGATACTGGCTCCGATATCGAAACCTGGCCAGGATCGGACCACTATAAGTCTGGAAATTCGTAAGAACGATGAATCTTTAGCAATTTCCGGCCAAGATTCCATTGGAATATTCTCAGAAATCCTAAACGCACACGAATTTGTCAACTTCGAGATAGATATTTGCTCCGAGATCGAAACCTGGCCAGGATTGGACCACTATAAGAACGATGAATCTTTAGCAATTTCCGGCCAAGATTCCATGGGAATATTCTCAGAAACCCTAAACACACACAAATTCGTCAACTTCGAGATAGATACTGGCTCCGAGATCGAAACCTGGCCAGGATCAGACCACTATAAGTCTGGAAATTTGTAAGAACGATGAATCTTTAGCAGTTTCCGGGATAGATTCCATGGGAGTATTCACGGAAACCCTAAACACACACGAATTCTTCAAATTCAAGATATATATTGGCTCCGAGATCGAAACCTGGCCATGATCGGGCCACTATAATCTGGAAATTCGTAAGAATGATGAATCTTTAGCAGTTTCCAGGCTAGATTCCATGGGAATATTATCAGAAACCCTAAACGCACACAAATTCGTCAACTTCGAGATAAATGCTGGCTCCGAGATCGAAACCTGGCCAGGATCGGACCACTATAAGTCTGGGAATTCGTAAGAACGATGAATATTTAGCAGTTTTCGGGCTAGATTCCATGGGAATGTTCACGGAAACCCTAAACGCACACGAATTCGTTAAATTCGAGACAGATACTGGCTCTGATATGGAAACCTGGCCAGGATCGGACCACTATAAGTCTGGAAATTCATAACAACGATGAATCTTTAGCAGTTTCCGGCTAAGATTCCATGGGACTATTCTCAGAAACCCTAAACGCACACGAATTCGTCAACTTCGAGATATATACTGGCTCCGAGATTGAAACCTGGCCAGGATCGGACCACTATAAGTCGGGAAATTCGTCAGAACGATGAATCTTTAGCAGTTTCAGGCCAATATTCCATTGGAATATTCTTAGAAACCCTAAACACATACGAATTCGTCAATTTCGAGAAAGATACTGGCTCCGAGATCGAATCCTGGCCAGGATCAGACCACTATAAGTCTGGAAATTCGTAAGAACGATGAATCTTTAGCAGTTTCCGGTCAAGATTCCATGGGAATATTCTCAGGAAACCCTAAACGAACACAAATTCGTCAACTTCGAGATAGATACTGGCTCCGAGATCGAAACCTGGCCAGGATCGGACCACTATAAGTTTGGAAATTCGTAAGAACGATGAATCTTTAGCAATTTCCGGTCAAGATTCCATGGGAATTTTCTCAGAAACCCTAAACGAACACAAATTCGTCAACTTCGAGATAGATACTGGCTCCGATATCGAAACCTGGCCAGGATCGGACCACTATAAGTCTGGAAATTCGTAAGAACGATGAATCTTTAGCAATTTCCGGCCAAGATTCCATTGGAATATTCTCAGAAATCCTAAACGCACACGAATTTGTCAACTTCGAGATAGATATTTGCTCCGAGATCGAAACCTGGCCAGGATTGGACCACTATAAGAACGATGAATCTTTAGCAATTTCCGGCCAAGATTCCATGGGAATATTCTCAGAAACCCTAAACACACACAAATTCGTCAACTTCGAGATAGATACTGGCTCCGAGATCGAAACCTGGCCAGGATCAGACCACTATAAGTCTGGAAATTTGTAAGAACGATGAATCTTTAGCAGTTTCCGGGATAGATTCCATGGGAGTATTCACGGAAACCCTAAACACACACGAATTCTTCAAATTCAAGATATATATTGGCTCCGAGATCGAAACCTGGCCATGATCGGGCCACTATAATCTGGAAATTCGTAAGAATGATGAATCTTTAGCAGTTTCCAGGCTAGATTCCATGGGAATATTATCAGAAACCCTAAACGCACACAAATTCGTCAACTTCGAGATAAATGCTGGCTCCGAGATCGAAACCTGGCCAGGATCGGACCACTATAAGTCTGGGAATTCGTAAGAACGATGAATATTTAGCAGTTTTCGGGCTAGATTCCATGGGAATGTTCACGGAAACCCTAAACGCACACGAATTCGTTAAATTCGAGACAGATACTGGCTCTGATATGGAAACCTGGCCAGGATTGGACCACTATAAGTCTGGAAATTCATAAGAACGATGAATCTTTAGCAGTTTCCGGCTAAGATTCCATGTGAATATTCTCAGAAACCCTAAACGCACATGAATTCGTCAACTTCGAGATATATACTGGCTCCGAGATTGAAACCTGGCCAGGATCGGACCACTATAAGTCTGGAAATTCGTCAGAACGATGAATCTTTAGCAGTTTCAGGCCAATATTCCATTGGAATATTCTTAGAAACCCTAAACGCATACGAATTCGTCAATTTCGAGAAAGATACTGGCTCCGAGATCGAAACCTGGCCAGGATCAGACCACTATAAGTCTGGAAATTCGTAAGAACGATGAATCTTTAGCAACTTCCGGTCAAGATTCCATGGGAATATTCTCAGAAACCCTAAACGAACACAAATTCGTCAACTTCGAGATAGATACTGGCTCCGAGATCCAAACCTGGCCAGGATCGGACCACTATAAGTTTGGAAATTCGTAAGAACGATGAATCTTTAGCAATTTCTGTCCAAGATTCCATGAGAATATTCTCAGAAACCCTAAACGCACACAAATTCGTCAACTACGAGACAGATACTGGCTCCGAGATCGAAACCTGTCCAGGATCGGACCACCATAAGTCTGGAAATTGGTAAAAACGATGAATCCTTAGCAGTTTCCAGGTTAGATTCTATGGGAATGTTCACGGAAACCCTAAACGCACACGAATTCGTTAACTTCGAGATAGATACTGGCTCCGAGATCGAAACCTGCCCAGGATCGGACCACTGTAAGTCCGGAAATTCGTAAGAACGATGAATCTTTAGCAGTTTCCGGCCAAGATTCCATGGGAATATTCTCAGAAACCCTTAATGCACATGAATTCGTCAACTTCGAGATAGATACTGGCTCATAGATCGTAACCTGGCCAGGATCAGACCACTATAAGTCTGGAAATTCGTCAGAACGACGAATCTTTAGCAGTTTCCGGCAAAGATTCCATGGGAATATTCTGAGAAACCCTAAACGCACACGAATTCGTCAACTTCGAGATAGATACTGGCTCCGAGATCGAAACCCGGCCAGGATCAGACCACTATAAGTCTGGAAATTCGTAAGAACGATGAATCTTTAGCAGTTTCTGGCTAAGATTCCATGGGAATATTCTCAGAAACCCTAAACGCACACAAATTCGTCAACTTCGAGATAGATACTGGCTCCGAGATCGAAACCTGGCCAGGATCGGACCACTATAAGTCTGCAAATTCGTCAAAACGATGAATCTTTAGGAGTTTCAAGCCAATATTCCATGGGAATATTCTTAGAAACCCTAAACGCATACAAATTCGTCAACTTCGACATAGATACTGGCTACGAGATCGAAACCTGGCTAGGATCGGACCACTATAAGTCTGGAAATTTGTAAGAACGATGACTCTTTAGCAGTTTCCGGTCAAGATTCCATGGGAATATTCTCAGAAACCCTAAACGAACACAAATTCGTCAACTTCGAGATATATACTGGCTCCGATATCGAAACCTGGACAGGATCGGATCACTATAAGTCTTGAAATTCATAAGAACGATGAATCTTTAGCAATTTCCGTCCAAGATTCCATGAGAATATTCTCAGAAACCCTAAACACACACAAATTCGTCAACTTCGAGACAGATACTGGATTTGAGATTGAAAGCTGGCCAGGATCGGACCACTATAAGTCTGGAAATTCGTAAGAAACGATGAATCTTTAGCAGTTTCCTGCCAAGATCGAAATAGATACTGGCTCTGAGATCGAAACCTGTCCAGGATCGGACCACTATAAGTTTGGAAATTCGTAAGAACGATGAATCCTTAGCAGTTTCCGGGTTAGATTCTATGGGAATGTTCACGGAAACCCTAAACGCACACGAATTCGTTAACTTCGAGAAAGATATTGGCTCCGAGATCGAAACCTGCCCAGGATCGGACCACTATAAGTCTGGAAATTCGTAAGAACGATGAATCTTTAGCAGTTTCGTCCAAGATTCCATGGGAATATTCTCAGAAACCCTTATCGCACATGAATTCATCAACTTCGAGATAGATACTGGCTCCGAGATCGAAACCTGGCCAGGATCAGACCACTATAAGTCTGGAAATTCGTCAGAACGACGAATCTTTGGCAGTTTCCGCAAAGATTTCATGGGAATATTCTTAGAAACCCTAAACGCACACGAATTCGTCAACTTCGAGATAGATACTGGCTCCGAGATCGAAATCTGGCCACGATCGGACCACTATAAGTTTGGAAATTCGTCAGAACGACGAATCTTTAGCAGTTTCCGGCAAAGATTCCATGGGAATATTCTGAGAAACCCTAAACGCACACGAATTCGTCAACTTCGAGATAGATATTGGCTCCGAGATCGAAACCTGACCAGGATCAGACCACTATAAGTCTGGAAATTCGTAAGAACGATGAATCTTTAGCAGTTTCCGGCTAATATTCCATATGAATATTCTCAGGATCCCTAAACGCACACAAATTCGTCAACTTCGAGATAAATACTGGCTCCGAGATCGAAACCTGGCCAGGATCGGACTACTATAAGTGTTGAAATTCGTAAGAACGATGAATCTTTAGCAGTTTCTGGTCAAGATTCCATGGGAATTTTCTCAGAAACCCTAAACGAACACAAATTCGTCAACTTCGAGATAGATACTGGCTCCGATATCGAAACCTGGCCAGGATCGGACCACTATAAGTCTGGAAATTCGTAAGAACCATGAATCTTTAGCAATTTCCGGCCAAGATTCCATTGGAATATTCTCAGAAATCCTAAACGCACACGAATTTGTCAACTTCGAGATAGATATTGGCTCCGAGATCGAAACCTGGCCAGGATTGGACCACTATAAGAACGATGAATCCTTAGCAGTTTCCAGGTTAAATTCTATGGGAATGTTCACGGAAACCCTAAACGCACACGAATTCGTTAACTTCGAGATAGATACTGGCTCCGAGATCGAAACCTGCCCAGGATCGGACCACTATAAGTCCGGAAATTCGTAAGAACGATGAATCTTTATCAGTTTCCGGCCAAGATTCCATGGGAATATTCTCAGAAACCCTTAACGCACATGAATTCGTCAACTTCGAGATAGATACTGGCTCATAGATCGAAACCTGGCCAGGATCAGACCACTATAAGTATGGAAATTCGTCAGAACGACGAATCTTTAGCAGTTTCCGGCAAAGATTCCATGGGAATATTCTCAGATCCCTAAACGCATACGAATTCGTCAACTTCGAGATAGATACTGGCTCCGAGATCGAAACCTGTCCAGGATCGGAACACTATAAGTCTGGAAATTCGTCGGAACGATGAATCTTTAGCAGTTTCCGGGATAGATTCTCAGAAACCCTAAACGAACATGAATTCGTCAACTTCGAGATAGATACTGGCTCCGAGATCGAAACCTGGCCAGGATCGGACCACTATAAGCCTGCAAATTCTTAAAAACGATGAATCTTTAGCAATTTCTGGCCAAGATTCCATTGGAATATTCTCATAAACCCTAAACGCATACGAATTCGTCAACTTCGAGATAGATACTGTCTCCGAGATCGAAACCTGTCCAGGATCGGAACACTATAAGTCTGGATATTCGTCGGAACGATGAATCTTTAGCAGTTTCCGGGCTAGATTCTCAGAAACCCTAAACGAACGTGAATTCGTCAACTTCGAGATAGATACTGGCTCCGAGATCGAAACCTGGCCAGGATCGGACCACTATAAGCCTGAAAATTCTTAAAAATGATGAATCTTTAGCAATTTCTGGCCAAGATTCCATTGGAATATTCTCAGAAACCCTAAACGCACACAAATTCGTCAACTTCGAGATAGATACTGGCTCCGAGATCGAAACCTGACAAGGATCAGACCACTATAAGTCTGGAAATTCGTAAGAACGATGAATCTTTAGCAGTTTTCGGCTAAGATTCCATGGGAATATTCTCAAAAACCCTAAACGCACACAAATTCGTCAACTTCGAGATAGATACTGGCTCCGAGATCGAAACCTGGCCAGGATCGGAACACTATAAGTCTGGAAATTCGTCGGAACGATGAATCTTTAGCAGTTTCCGGGCTAGATTCTCAGAAACCCTAAACGAACATGAATTCGTCAACTTCGAGATAGATACTGGCTCCGAGATCGAAACCTGGCCAGGATCGGACCACTATAAGCCTGAAAATTCTTAAAAACGATGAATCTTTAGCAATTTCTGGCCAAGATTCCATTGGAATATTCTCAGAAACCCTAAACGCACACAAATTCGTCAACTTCGAGATACATACTGGCTCCGAGATCGAAACCTGGCCAGGATCGAACCACAATAAGTCTGGAAATTCGTAAGAACGATGAATCTTTAGCAGTTTCTGTCCAAGATTCCATGGGAATATTCTCAGAAACCCTAAACGCATACGAATTCGTCAACTTCGAGATAGATACTGGCCCCGAGATCGAAATCTGTCCAGGATCGGAACACTATAAGTCTGGAAATTCGTCGGAACGATGAATCTTTAGCAGTTTCCGGGCTAGATTCTCAGAAACCCTAAACGAACATGAATTCGTCAACTTCGAGATAGATACTGGCTCCGAGATCGAAACCTGGCCAGGATCGGACCACTATAAGCCTGAAAATTCTTAAAAACGATGAATCTTTAGCAATTTCTGGCCAAGATTCCATTGGAATATTCTAAGAAACCCTAAACGCACACAAATTCGTCAACTTCGAGATAGATACTGGCTCCGAGATCGAAACCTGGCAAGGATCAGACCACTATAAGTCTGGAAATTCGTAAGAACGATGAATCTTTAGCAGTTTTCGGCTAAGATTCCATGGGAATATTCTCAAAAACTCTAAACGCACACAAATTCGTCAACTTGGAGATAAATACTGGCTCCGAGATCGAAACCTGGCCAGGATCGGACCACTATAAGTCTGGAAATTCGTCAGAACGAAGAATCTTTAGGAGTTTCATGCCAATATTCCATGGGAATATTCTTAGAAACCCTAAACGCATACGAATTCGTCAACTTCGAGATAGATACTGGCTACGAGATCGAAACCTGGCCAGGATCGGACCACTATAAGTCTGGAAGTTCGTAAGAACGATGAATCTTTAGCAATTTTCGGCAAAGATTCCATGGGAATATTCACAAAAATTCTAAACGCACACGAATTCGTCAACTTTGAGATAAATATTAGCTCCGAGATCGAAACCTGGCCAGGATCAGACCACTATAAGTCCGGAAATTCGTAAGAACGATGAATCTTTAGCAATTTCCGGTCAAGATTCCATGGGAATATTCTCAGAAATTCTAAACGCACAAGAATTCATCAACTTCGAGATAGATACTGGCTCCGAGATCGAAACCTGGCCAGGATCGGAGCACTCTAAGTCTGGAAATGCGTAAGAACGATGAATCTTTAGCAGTTTTTGTCCAAGATTCCATGGGAATAATCTCAGAAACCCTAAATGCACACGAATTTGTCAACTTCGAGATAGATACTAGCTCCGAGATCGAAACCTGGCCAAGATCAGACCACTATAAGTCTAGAAATTTGTAAGAACGATGAATCTTGAGCAGTTTCCGGGCAAGATTCCATGGGAATATTCTCAGAAACCCTAAACGCACACAAATTCGTCAACTTCGAGATAGGCTCCGAGATCGAAACCTGGCCTGGATCAGACCACTATAAGTCTGGAAATTCGTCAGAACGATGAATTTTTAGCAGTTTCCGGGATAGATTCCATGGGAGTATTCACGGAAACCCTAAACACACACGAATTCGTCAACTTCAAGATATATATTGGCTCCGAGATCGAAACCTGGCCATGATCGGACCACTATAATCTGGAAATTCGTAAGAACGATGAATCTTTAGCAGTTTCCAGGCTAGATTCCTTGGGAATATTATCAGAAACCCTAAACGCACAAAAATTCGTCAACTTCGAGATAGATGTTGGCTCCGAGATCGAAACCTGGCCAAGATCAGACCACTATAAGTCTAGAAATTTCTAAGAACGATGAATCTTGAGCAGTTTCCGGGCAAGATTCCATGGGAATATTCTCAGAAACCCTAAACGCACACAAATTCTTCAACTTCGAGATAGATACTGGCTTCGAGATCGAAACCTGGCCTGGATCAGACCACTATAAGTCTGGAAATTCGTCAGAACGATGAATTTTTTCCGGGATAGATTCCATGGGAGTATTCACGGAAACCCTAAACACACACGAATTCGTCAACTTCAAGATATATATTGGCTCCGAGATCGAAACCTGGCCATGATCGGACCACTATAATCTGGAAATTCGTAAGAACGATGAATCTTTAGCAGTTTCCAGGCTAGATTCCATGGGAATATTATCAGAAACCCTAAACGCACAAAAATTCGTCAACTTCGAGATAGATGTTGGCTCCGAGATCGAAACCTGGCCAGGATCGAACCACTATAAGCATGGGAATTCGTAAGAACGATGAATATTTAGCAGTTTCCAGGCTAGATTCCATGGGAATGTTCACGGAAACCCTAAACGCACACGAATTCGTTAAATTCGAGATAGATACTGGCTCCGAGATTGAAACCTGGCCAGGATCGGACCACTATAAGTCTGGAAATTCGTCAGAACGATGAATCTTTAGCAGTTTCAGGCCAATATTCCATTGGAATATTCTTAGAAACCCTAAACGCATACGAATTCGTCAACTTCGAGAAAGATACTGGCACCGAGATCGAAACCTGTCCAGGATCAGACCACTATAAGTCTGGAAATTCGTAAGAACGATGAATCTTTAGCAGTTTCTGTCAAAGATTCCATGGGAATATTCTCAGAAACCCTAAAAAAATACGAATTCGTCAACTTCGAGATAAATACTGGCTCCGAGATCGAAATCTGGCCAGGATCGGACCACTATAAGTTTGGAAATTCGTCAAAACGATGAATCTTTAGCAGTTTCCGGGATAGATTCCATGGGAATATTCTCAGAAACCCTAAGCGCACACGAATTTGTCAACTTCGAGATAGATATTGGCTCCGAGATCGAAACCTGGCCAGGATCGGACCACTATAAGTCTCGAAATTCGTCAGGACGATGAATCTTTAGCAGTTTCCAGGTCAGATTCTCATAAACCCTAAACGAACATGAATTCGTCAACTTCGAGATAGATACTGGCTCCGAGATCGAAACCTGGCCAGGATCGGACCACTATAAGCCTGAAAATTCTTAAAAACGATGAATCTTTAGCAATTTCTGGCCAAGATTCCATTGGAATATTCTAAGAAACCCTAAACGCACACAAATTCGTCAACTTCGAGATAGATACTGGCTCCGAGATCGAAACCTGGCAAGGATCAGACCACTATAAGTCTGGAAATTCGTAAGAACGATGAATCTTTAGCAGTTTTCGGCTAAGATTCCATGGGAATATTCTCAAAAACTCTAAACGCACACAAATTCGTCAACTTGGAGATAAATACTGGCTCCGAGATCGAAACCTGGCCAGGATCGGACCACTATAAGTCTGGAAATTCGTCAGAACGAAGAATCTTTAGGAGTTTCATGCCAATATTCCATGGGAATATTCTTAGAAACCCTAAACGCATACGAATTCGTCAACTTCGAGATAGATACTGGCTACGAGATCGAAACCTGGCCAGGATCGGACCACTATAAGTCTGGAAGTTCGTAAGAACGATGAATCTTTAGCAATTTTCGGCAAAGATTCCATGGGAATATTCACAAAAATTCTAAACGCACACGAATTCGTCAACTTTGAGATAAATATTAGCTCCGAGATCGAAACCTGGCCAGGATCAGACCACTATAAGTCCGGAAATTCGTAAGAACGATGAATCTTTAGCAATTTCCGGTCAAGATTCCATGGGAATATTCTCAGAAATTCTAAACGCACAAGAATTCATCAACTTCGAGATAGATACTGGCTCCGAGATCGAAACCTGGCCAGGATCGGAGCACTCTAAGTCTGGAAATGCGTAAGAACGATGAATCTTTAGCAGTTTTTGTCCAAGATTCCATGGGAATAATCTCAGAAACCCTAAATGCACACGAATTTGTCAACTTCGAGATAGATACTAGCTCCGAGATCGAAACCTGGCCAAGATCAGACCACTATAAGTCTAGAAATTTGTAAGAACGATGAATCTTGAGCAGTTTCCGTGCAAGATTCCATGGAAATATTCTCAGAAACCCTAAACGCACACAAATTCTTCAACTTCGAGATAGATACTGGCTTCGAGATCGAAACCTGGCCTGGATCAGACCACTATAAGTCTGGAAATTCGTCAGAACGATGAATTTTTTCCGGGATAGATTCCATGGGAGTATTCACGGAAACCCTAAACACACACGAATTCGTCAACTTCAAGATATATATTGGCTCCGAGATCGAAACCTGGCCATGATCGGACCACTATAATCTGGAAATTCGTAAGAACGATGAATCTTTAGCAGTTTCCAGGCTAGATTCCATGGGAATATTATCAGAAACCCTAAACGCACAAAAATTCGTCAACTTCGAGATAGATGCTGGCTCCGAGATCGAAACCTGGCCAGGATCGAACCACTATAAGCATGGGAATTCGTAAGAACGATGAATATTTAGCAGTTTCCAGGCTAGATTCCATGTGAATGTTCACGGAAACCCTAAACGCACACGAATTCGTTAAATTCGAGATAGATACTGGCTCCGAGATTGAAACCTGGCCAGGATCGGACCACTATAAGTCTGGAAATTCGTCAGAACGATGAATCTTTAGCAGTTTCAGGCCAATATTCCATTGGAATATTCTTAGAAACCCTAAACGCATACGAATTCGTCAACTTCGAGAAAGATACTGGCACCGAGATCAAAACCTGTCCAGGATCAGACCACTATAAGTCTGGAAATTCGTAAGAACGATGAATCTTTAGCAGTTTCTGTCAAAGATTCCATGGGAATATTCTCAGAAACCCTAAACGCATACGAATTCGTCAACTTCGAGATAAATACTGGCTCCGAGATCGAAATCTGGCCAGGATCGGACCACTATAAGTTTGGAAATTCGTCAAAACGATGAATCTTTAGCAGTTTCCGGGATAGATTCCATGGGAATATTCTCAGAAACCCTAAGCGCACACGAATTTGTCAACTTCGAGATAGATATTGGCTCCGAGATCGAAACCTGGCCAGGATCGGACCACTATAAGTCTCGAAATTCGTCAGGACGATGAATCTTTAGCAGTTTCCAGGTCAGATTCTCATAAACCCTAAACGAACATGAATTCGTCAACTTCGAGATAGATACTGGCTCCGAGATCGAAACCTGGCCAGGATCGGACCACTATAAGCCTGAAAATTCTTAAAAACGATGAATCTTTAGCAATTTCTGGCCAAGATTCCATTGGAATATTCTAAGAAACCCTAAACGCACACAAATTCGTCAACTTCGAGATAGATACTGGCTCCGAGATCGAAACCTGGCAAGGATCAGACCACTATAAGTCTGGAAATTCGTAAGAACGATGAATCTTTAGCAGTTTTCGGCTAAGATTCCATGGGAATATTCTCAAAAACTCTAAACGCACACAAATTCGTCAACTTGGAGATA
>NW_020620825.1:14540433-14553152 GCF_003573695.1 Papaver somniferum | reverse complement strand
GAATTCGTCAACTTCGAGATAGATACTGGCTCCGAGATCGAAACCTGGCCAGGATCGGACCACTATAAGCATGGAAATTCGTAAGAACGATGAATCTTTAGCAATTTTCGGCCAAGATTCAATGGGAATATTCTCAGAAACCTTAAACACACACGAATTCGTCAACTTCGAGATAGATACTGGCTCCAAGATCGAAACCTGCCCAGGATCGGACCACTATAAGTCCGGAAATTCGTAAGAACGATGAATCTTTAGCAGTTTCCGGCCAAGATTCCATGGAAATATTCTCAGAAACCCTTAACGCACATGAATTCGTCAACTTCGAGATAGATACTGGCTCCTAGATCGAAACCTGGCCAGGATCAGACCACTATAAGTCTGGAAATTCGTCAGAACGACGAATCTTTAGCAGTTTCCGGCAAAGATTCCATGGGAATATTCTGAGAAACCCTAAACGCACACGAATTCGTCAACTTCGAGATAGATACTGGCTCCGAGATCGAAACCTGGCCAGGATCAGACCACTATAAGTCTGGAAATTCGTAAGAACGATGAATCTTTAGCAGTTTCCTGCTAAGATTCCATGGGAATATTCTCAAAAACCCTAAACGCACACAAATTCGTCAACTTCGAGATAGATACTGGCTCCGAGATCGAAACCTGGCCAGGATCGGACCACTATAAGTCTGGAAATTCGTCAGAACGATGAATCTTTAGGAGTTTAAGGCCAATATTCCATGGGAATATTCTTGGAAACCCTAAACGCATACGAATTCGTCAACTTCGAGATAGATACTGGCTACGAGATCGAAACCTGGCCAGGATCGGACCACTATAAGTCTGGAAGTTCGTAAGAACGATGAATCTTTAGCAATTTTCGGCAAAGATTCCATGGGAATATTCACAGAAATTCTAAACGCACACGAATTCGTCAACCTCGAGATAAATACTAGCTCCGAGATCGAAACCTGGCCAGGATCAGACCACTATAAGTCCGGAAATTCGTAAGAACGATGAATCTTTAGCAATTTTCGGTCAAGATTCCATGGGAATATTCTCAGAAATTCTAAACGCACACGAATTCATCAACTTCGAGATAGATACTGGCTCCGAGATCGAAACCTGGCCAGGATCGGAGCACTATAAGCCTGGAAATGCGTAAGAACGATGAATCTTTAGCAGTTTTTGTCCAAGATTCCATGGGAATATTCTCAGAAACCCTAAATGCACACGAATTTGTCAACTTCGAGATAGATACTGGCTCCGAGATCGAAACCTGGCCAAAATCAGACCACTATAAGTCTAGAAATTTGTAAGAACGATGAATCTTGAGCAGTTTCCGGGCCAGATTCCATGGGAATATTCTCAGAAACCCTAAACGCACACAAATTCGTCAACTTCGAGATAGGCTCCGAGATCGAAACCTGGCCTGGATCAGACCACTATAAGTCTGGAAATTCGTCAGAACGATGAATTTTTAGCAGTTTCCGGGATAGATTCCATGGGAGTATTCACGGAAACCCTAAACACACACGAATTCGTCAACTTCAAGATATATATTGGCTCCGAGATCGAAACCTGGCCATGATCGGACCACTATAATATGGAAATTCGTAAGAACGATGAATCTTTAGCAGTTTCCAGGCTAGATTCCTTGGGAATATTATCAGAAACCCTAAACGCACACAAATTCGTCAACTTCGAGATAGATGCTGGCTCCGAGATCGAAACCTGGCCAGGATCGGACCACTATAAGTCTGGGAATTCGTAAGAACGATGAATATTTAGCAGTTTCCGGGATAGATTCCATGGGAATGTTCACGGAAACTCTAAACGCACACGAATTCGTTAAATTCGAGACAGATACTGGCTCTGATATGGAAACCTGGCCAGGATCGGACCACTATCAGTCTGGAAATTCATAAGAACGATGAATCTTTAGCAGTTTCCGGCTAAGATTCCATGGGAATATTCTCAGAAACCCTAAACGCACACGAATTCGTCAACTTCGAGATAGATACTGGCTCTGAGATTGAAATCTGGCCAGGATCGGACCACTATAAGTCTGGAAATTCGTCAGAACGATGAATCTTTAGCAGTTTCAGGCCAATATTCCATTGGAATATTCTTAGAAACCCTAAACGCATACGAATTCGTCAATTTCGAGATAGATACTGGCTCCGAGATCGAAACCTGGCCAGGATCGGACCACTATAAGTCTGTAAATTCGTAAGAACGATGAATCTTTAGCAGTTTCCGGTCAAGATTCCATGGGAATATTCTCAGAAACCCTAAACGAACACAAATTCGTCAACTTCGAGATAGATACTGGCTCCGAGATCGAAACCTGGCCAGGATCGGACCACTATAAGTTTGGAAATTCGTAAGAACGATGAATCTTTAGCAATTTCCGTCCAAGATTCCATGAGAATATTCTCAGAAACCCTAAACGCACACAAATTCGTCAACTACGAGACAGATACTGGCTCCGAGATCGAAACCTGTCCAGGATCGGACCACTATAAGTTTGGAAATTGGTAAGAACGATGAATCCTTAGCAGTTTCCAGGTTAGATTCTATGTGAATGTTCATGGAAACCCTAAATGCACACGAATTCGTTAACTTCGAGATAGATACTGGCTCCGGGATCGAAACCTGCCCAGGATCGGACCACTGTAAATCCGGAAATTCGTAAGAACGATGAATCTTTAGCAGTTTCCGGCCAAGATTCCATGGGAATATTTTCAGAAACCCTTAACGCACATGAATTCGTCAACTTCGAGATAGATACTAACTCATAGATCGAAACCTGGCCAGGATCAGACCACTATAAGTCTGGAAATTCGTCAGAACGACGAATCTTTAGCAGTTTCCGGCAAAGATTCCATGGGAATATTCTGAGAAACCCTAAACGCACACGAATTCGTCAACTTCGAGATAGATACTGGCTCCGAGATCGAAACCCGGCCAGGATCAGACCACTATAAGTCTGGAAATTCGTAAGAACGATGAATCTTTAGCAGTTTCCGGCTAAGATTCCATGGGAATATTCTTAGAAACCCTAAACGCACACAAATTCGTCAACTTCGAGATAGATACTGGCTCCGAGATCGAAACCTGGCCAGGATCGGACCACTATAAGTCTGGAAATTCGTCAGAACGATGAATCTTTAGGAGTTTCAAGCCAATATTCCATGGGAATATTCTTAGAAACCCTAAACGCATACGAATTCGTCAACTTCGAGATGGATACTGGCTACGAGATCGAAACCTGGCCAGGATCGGACCACTATAAGTCTGGAAATTTGTAAGAACGATGAATCTTTAGCAGTTTCCGGTCAAGATTCCATGGGAATATTCTCAGAAACCCTACACGAACACAAATTCGTCAACTTCGAGATAGATACTGGCTCCGATATCGAAACCTGGACAGGATCGGATCACTATAAGTCTTGAAATTCATAAGAACGATGAATCTTTAGCAATTTCCGTCCAAGATTCCATGAGAATATTCTCAGAAACCCTAAACACACACAAATTCGTCAACTTCGAGACATATACTGGATTTGAGATTGAAAGCTGGCCAGGATCGGACCACTATAAGTCTGGAAATTCGTAAGAAACGATGAATCTTTAGCAGTTTCATGCCAAGATCGAAATAGATACTGGCTCTGAGATCGAAACCTGTCCAGGATCGGACCACTATAAGTCTGGAAATTCGGAAGAACGATGAATCTTTAGCAGTTTCGGCCAAGATTCCATGGGAATATTCTCAGAAACCCTTATCGCACATGAATTCGTCAACTTCGAGATAGATACTGGCTCCGAGATCAAAACCTGGCCTGGATCAGACCACTATAAGTCTGGAAATTCGTCAGAACGACGAATCTTTAGCAGTTTCCGCAAAGATTTCATGGGAATATTCTTAGAAACCCTAAACGCACACGAATTCGTCAACTTCGAGATAGATACTGGCTCCGAGATCAAAACCTGGCCAGGATCGGACCACTATAAGTCTGGAAATTCGTCAGAACGACGAATCTTTAGCAGTTTCCGGCAAAGATTCCATGGGAATATTCTGAGAAACCCTAAACGCACACGAATTCGTCAACTTCGAGATAGATACTGGCTCCGAGATCGAAACCTGGCCAGGATCAGACCACTATAAGTTTGGAAATTCGTAAGAACGATGAATCTTTAGCAGTTTCCGGCTAAGATTCCATGGGAATATTCTCAAAAACCCTAAACGCACAAAAATTCGACTACTTCGAGATAGATACTGGCTCCGAGATCGAAACCTGGCCAGGATCGGACCACTATAAGTCTGGAAATTCGTCAGAACGATGAATCTTTAGGAGTTTCAGGCCAATATTCCATGGGAATATTCTTAGAAACCCTAAACGCATACGAAGTCGTCAACTTCGAGATAGATACTGGCTACGAGATCGAAACCTGGCCAGGATCGGACCACTATAAGTCTGGAAATTCGTAAGAACGATGAATCTTTAGCAGTTTCCGGTCAAGATTCCATGGGAATATTCTCAGAAACCCTAAACGAACACAAATTCGTCAACTTCGAGATAGATACTGGCTCCGATATCGAAACCTGGACAGGATCGGATCACTATAAGTCTTGAAATTCATAAGAACGATGAATCTTTAGCAATTTCCGTCCAAGATTCCATGAGAATATTCTCAGAAACCCTAAACACACACAAATTCGTCAACTTCGAGACATATACTGGATTTGAGATTGAAAGCTGGCCAGGATCGGACCACTATAAGTCTGGAAATTCGTAAGAAACGATGAATCTTTAGCAGTTTCATGCCAAGATCGAAATAGATACTGGCTCTGAGATCGAAACCTGTCCAGGATCGGACCACTATAAGTCTGGAAATTCGGAAGAACGATGAATCTTTAGCAGTTTCGGCCAAGATTCCATGGGAATATTCTCAGAAACCCTTATCGCACATGAATTCTTCAACTTCGAGATAGATACTGGCTCCGAGATCAAAACCTGGCCAGGATCAGACCACTATAAGTCTGGAAATTCGTCAGAACGACGAATCTTTAGCAGTTTCCGCAAAGATTTCATGGGAATATTCTTAGAAACCCTAAACGCACACGAATTCGTCAACTTCGAGATAGATACTGGCTCCGAGATCAAAACCTGGCCAGGATCGGACCACTATAAGTCTGGAAATTCGTCAGAACGACGAATCTTTAGCAGTTTCCGGCAAAGATTCCATGGGAATATTCTGAGAAACCCTAAACGCACACGAATTCGTCAACTTCGAGATAGATACTGGCTCCGAGATCGAAACCTGGCCAGGATCAGACCACTATAAGTTTGAAAATTCGTAAGAACGATGAATCTTTAGCAGTTTCCGGCTAAGATTCCATGGGAATATTCTCAGAAACCCTAAACGCACACAAATTCGACTACTTCGAGATAGATACTGGCTACGAGATCGAAACCTGGCCAGGATCGGACCACTATAAGTTTGGAAATTCGTCAGAACGATGAATCTTTAGGAGTTTCAGGCCAATATTCCATGGGAATATTCTTAGAAACCCTAAACGCATACGAAGTCGTCAACTTCGAGATAGATACTGGCTACGAGATCGAAACCTGGCCAGGATCGGACCACTATAAGTCTGGAAATTCGTAAGAACGATGAATCTTTAGCAGTTTCCGGTCAAGATTCCATGGGAATATTCTCAGAAACCCTAAACGAACACAAATTCGTCAACTTCGAGATAGATACTGGCTCCGATATCGAAACCTGGACAGGATCGGATCACTATAAGTCTTGAAATTCATAAGAACGATGAATCTTTAGCAATTTCCGTCCAAGATTCCATGAGAATATTCTCAGAAACCCTAAACACACACAAATTCTTCAACTTCGAGACATATACTGGATTTGAGATTGAAAGCTGGCCAGGATCGGACCACTATAAGTCTGGAAATTCGTAAGAAATGATGAATCTTTAGCAGTTTCCTGCCAAGATCAAAATAGATACTGGCTCTGAGATCGAAACCTGTCCAGGATCGGACCACTATAAGTCTGGAAATTCATAAGAACGATGAATCCTTAGCAGTTTCCGGGTTAGATTCTATGGGAATGTTCACGGAAACCCTAAACGCACACGAATTCGTTAACTTCGAGAAAGATATTGGCTCCGAGATCGAAACCTGCCCAGGATCAGACCACTATAAGTCTGGAAAAACGTCAGAACGACGAATCTTTAGCAGTTTCCGCAAAGATTTCATGGGAATATTCTTAGAAACCCTAAACGCACACGAATTCGTCAACTTCGAGATAGATACTGGCTCCGAGATCGAAACCTGGCCAGGATCGGACCATTATAATTCTGGAAATTCGTCAGAACGACGAATCTTTAGCAGTTTCCGGCAAAGATTCCATGGGAATATTCTGAGAAACCCTAAACGCACACGAATTCGTCAACTTCGAGATAGATACTGGCTCCGAGATCGAAACCTGACCAGGATCAGACCACTATAAGTCTGGAAATTCGTAAGAACGATGAATCTTTAGAAGTTTCCGGCTAATATTCCATATGAATATTCTCAGGATCCCTAAACGCACACAAATTCGTCAACTTCGAGATAGATACTGGCTCCGAGATCGAAACCTGGCCAGGATCGGGCCACTATAAGTGTTGAAATTCGTAAGAACGATGAATCTTTAGCAGTTTCCGGTCAAGATTCCATGGGAATTTTCTCAGAAACCCTAAACGAACACAAATTCGTCAACTTCGAGATAGATACTGGCTCCGATATCGAAACCTGGCCTGGGTCGGACCACTATAAGTCTGGAAATTCGTAAGAACGATGAATCTTTAGCAATTTCCGGCCAAGATTCCATTGGAATATTCTCAGAAATCTTAAACGCATACGAATTTGTCAACTTCGAGATAGATAGTGGCTCCGAGATCAAAACCTGGCCAGGATTGGACCACTATAAGAACGATGAATCTTTAGAAATTTCCGGCCAATATTCCATGGGAATATTCTCAGAAACCCTAAACACACACAAATTCGTCAACTTCGAGATAGATACTGGCTCCGAGATCGAAACCTGGCCAGGATCAGACCACTATAAGTCTGGAAATTTGTAAGAACGATGAATCTTTAGCAGTTTTTGTCCAAGATTCCATGGGAATATTCTCAGAAACCCTAAACGAACACAAATTCGTCAACTTCGAGATAGATACTGGCTCCGATATCGAAACCTGGACATGATCGGATCACTATAAGTCTTGAAATTCATAAGAACGATGAATCTTTAGCAATTTCCGTCCAAGATTCCATGAGAATATTCTCAGAAACCCATATGGCACATGAATTCGTCAACTTCGAGATAGATACTGGCTCCGAGATCGAAACCTGGCCAGGATCGGACCACTATAAGTCTGGAAATTCGTAAGAACGATGAATCTTTAGCAGTTTCCTGCCAAGATCCAAATAGATACTGGCTCCGAGATCGAAACCTGTCCAGGATCGGACCCATATAAGTCTGGAAATTCGTAAGAACAATGAATCCTTAGCAGTTTCCGGGTTAGATTTTATGGGAATGTTCACGGAAACCCTAAACGCACACGAATTCGTTAACTTAGAGAAAGATACTGGCTCCGTGATCGAAACCTGCCCAGGATCAGACCACTATAAGTCTGGAAATTCGTAAGAACGATGAATCTTTAGCAATTTCCGGCCAAGATTCCATGGGAATATTCTCAGAAACCCTTGTCGCACATGAATTCGTCAACTTCGAGATAGATACTGGCTCTGAGATCGAAACCTGGCCAGGATCGGACCACTATAAGTCTGGAAATTCGTCAGAACGACGAATCTTTAGCAGTTTCCGGCAAAGATTCCATGAGAATATTCTTACAAACCCTAAACGCACACGAATTCGTCAACTTCGAGATAGATACTGGATCCGAGATCGAAACCTGTCCAGGATCGGACCACTATAAGTCTGGAAATTCGTAAGAACGATGAATCCTTAGCAGTTTCCGGGTTAGATTTTATGGGAATGTTCACGGAAACCCTAAACGCACACAAATTCGTCAACTTCGAAATAGATACTGGCTCCGAGATCGAAACCTGGCCAGGATCGAACCACTATAAGTCTGGAAATTCGTAAGAAAGATGAATCTTTAGCAGTTTATGTCCAAGATTCCATGGGAATATTCTCAGAAACCCTAAACGCATACGAATTCGTCAACTTCGAGATAGATACTGGCTCTGAGATCAAAATATGGCCAGGATCGGACCATTATAAGTTTGGAAATTCGTCAAAACGATGTATCTTTAGCAGTTTCCGGGATAGATTCCATCGGAATATTCTCAGAAACACTAAACGCACACGAATTCGTCAACTTCGAGATAGATACTGGCTCCGAGATCGAAACCTGGCCAGGATCGGACCACTATAAGTCCGGAAATTCGTAAGAACGATGAATCTTAAGCAATTTCGGGGCAAGATTCCATGGGAATATTCTCAAAAATTCTAAACCCACACGAATTCGTCAACTTCGAGATAAATACTGGCTCTGAGATCGAAACCTGGCCAGGATCGGACCACTGTAAGTCTGGAAATTCGTAAGAACGATGAATCTTTAGCAGTTTCTGTCCAAGATTCCATGGGAATATTCTCAGAAACCCTAAACGCACACGAATTTGTCAACTTCAAGATAGATACTGGCTCCGAGATCGAAACCTGGCCAAGATCGGACAACTATAAGTCTATAAATTCGTAAGAACGATGAATCTTTAGCAGTTTCCGGGCTAGATTCCATGGAATATTCTCAGAAACCCTAAACGCACACGAATTCGTCAACTTCGAGATAGATACTGGCTCCGAGATCGAAACCTGGCCAGGATCGGACCACTGTAAGTCTGGAAATTCGTAAGAACGATGAATCTTTAGTAGTTTCCGGGATAGATACCATGGGAATGTTCACGGAAACCCTAAACGTACACGAATTCGTTAACTTCGAGACAGATACTGGCTCTGAGATCGAAACCTAGCCAGGATCGGACCACTATAAGTCAGGAAATTCATAAGAACGATGAATCTTTAGCAATTTCCGGCCAAGATTCCATTGGAATATTCTCAGAAACCCTAAATGCACACAAATTCGTCAACTTCGAAATAGATACTGGCTCCGAGAACGAAACCTGGCCAGGATCGAACCACTATAAGTCGGGAAATTCGTAAGAACGATGAATCTTTAGCAGTTTCTGTCCAAGATTCCATGGGAATATTCTCAGAAACCCTAAACCCATACGAATTCGTCAACTTCGAGATAGATACTGGCTCCGAGATCGAAATATGGCCAGGATCGGACCACTATAAGTTTGGAAATTCGTCAAAACGATGTATCTTTAGCAGTTTCCGGGATAGATTCCATGGGAATATTATCAGAAACTCTAAACGCACACAAATTCGTCAACTTCGAGATAGATACTGGCTCCGAGATCAAAACCTGGCCAGGATTGGACCACTATAAGTCCGGAAATTCGTAAGAACGATGAATCTTAAGCAATTTCGGGGCAAGATTCCATGGGAATATTCTCAAAAATTCTAAACCCACACGAATTCGTCAACTTCGAGATAAATACTGGCTCCGAGATCGAAACCTGGCCAGGATCGGATCACTATAAGTCTGGAAATTCGTAAGAACGATGAATCTTTAGCAGTTTCCGGCCAAGATTCGATGGGAATATTCTCAGAAACCCTAAAAGCACACAAATTCGTCAACTTCGAAATAGATATTGGCTCCGAGATCGAAACCTGGCCAGGATCGGACCACTATAAGTGTGGAAATTCGTAAGAACGATGAATCTTTAGCAATTTCCGGCCAAGATTCCATGGGAATATTCTCAGAAATTCTAAACGCACACGAATTCGTCAACTTCGAGATAAATACTGGCTCCGAGATCAAAACCTGTCCAGGATCGGACCACTATAAGTCTGGAAATTCATAAGAACGATAAATCTTTAGCAGTTTCCGGCCAAGATTCCATGGGAATATTCTCAGAAACCCTAACGCACACAAATTCGTCAACTTCGAGATAGATACTAGCTCCGAGATCGAAATCTGGCCAAGATCGGACAACTATAAGTCTAGAAATTCGTAAGAATGATGACTCTTTAGCAGTTTCCGGGCTAGATTCCATAGGAATATTTTCAGAAACCCTAAACGCACACGAATTCGTCAACTTCGAGATAGATACTGGCTCCGAGATCGAAACCTGGCCAGGATCGGACCACTGTAAGTCTTGAAATTCGTAAGAACGATGAATCTTTAGTAGTTTCCGGGCTAGATTCCATGGGAATGTTCACGGAAACCATAAACGTACATGAATTCGTTAACTTCGAGACAGATACTGGCTCTGAGATCGAAACCTGGCCAGGATCGGACCACTATAAGTCTGGAAATTCATAAGAACGATGAATCTTTAGCAGTTTCCGGCCAAGATTCCATGGGAATATTCTCAGAAACCCTAAACGCACACGAATTCGTCAACTTCGAGATAGATACTGGCTCCGAGATCGAAACCGGGCCAGGATCGGACCATTATAAGTCTGCAAATTCGTAAGAACGATGAATCTTTAGAAGTTTCCGGTCAACATTCCATGGGAATTTTCTCAGAAACCCTAAACGAACACAAATTCGTCAACTTCAAGATAGATACTGGCTCCGATATTGTAACCTTGCCAGGATCGGACCACTATAAGTCTGGAAATTCGTAAGAACGATGAATCTTTAGCAATTTCTGTCCAAGATTCCATGAGAATATTCTCAGAAACCCTAAACGCACACAAATTCGTCAACTTCGAGACAAATACTGGCTCCGAGATCGAAACCTGGCCAGGATCGGACCACTATAAGTCTGGAAATTCGTAAGAACGATGAATCTTTAGCAGTTTCCTTCCAAGATCGAAATAGATACTGGTTTCGAGATCGAAACCTGTCCAGGATTGGACCACTATAAGTCTGGAAATTCGTAAGAACGATGAATCCTTAGCAGTTTCCGGGTTGGATTCTATGGGAATGTTCATGGAAACCCTAAACGCACACGAATTCGTTAACTTAGAGAAAGATACTGACTCCGAGATCGAAACCTGCCCAGGATCGGACCACTATAAGTCTGGAAATTCGTAAGAACGATGAATTTTTAGCAGTTTCCGGCCAAGATTCCATGGGAATATTCTCAGAAACCCTTATCGCACATTAATTCGTCAACTTCGAGATAGATATTGTCTCCGAGATCGAAACCTGGCCAGGATCGGACCACTATAAGTCTGGAAATTCGTAAGAACGATGAATCTTTAGCAGTTTCCTCCCAAGATCGAAATAGATACTGGTTTCGAGATCGAAACCTGTCCAGGATTGGACCACTATAAGTCTGGAAATTCGTAAGAACGATGAATCCTTAGCAGTTTCCGGGTTGGATTCTATGGGAATGTTCATGGAAACCCTAAACGCACACGAATTCGTTAACTTAGAGAAAGATACTGACTCCGAGATCGAAACCTGCCCAGGATCGGACCACTATAAGTCTGGAAATTCTTAAGAACGATGAATTTTTAGCAGTTTCCGGCCAAGATTCCATGGGAATATTCTCAGAAACCCTTATCGCACATTAATTCGTCAACTTCGAGATAGATATTGTCTCCGAGATCGAAACCTGGCCAGGATCGGACCACTATAAGTCTGGAAATTCGTCAGAACGACGAATCTTTAGCAGTTTCCGGAAAGATTCCATGGGAATATTCTTACAAACCCTAAACGCACTAAAATTTGTCAACTTCGAGATAGTTACTGGCTCCGAGATCGAAACCTGTACAGGATCAGACCACTATAAGTCTGGAAATTCGTAAGAACGATGAATCTTTTGAGGTTTCCGGCTAAGATTCCATGGGAATATTCTCAGTAACTCTAAACGCACACAAATTCGTCAACTTCGAGATAGATACTGGCTCCGAGATCGAAACCTGGCCAGGATCGGACCACTATAAGTCTGGAAATTCGTAAGAACGATGAATCTTTAGCAATTTCCGGCCAAGATTCCATTGGAATATTCTCAGAAACCCTAAACGCACACAAATTCGTCAACTTCGAAGTAGATACTGGCTCCGAGATCGAAACCTGGCGAGGATCGAACCACTATAAGTCTGGAAATTCGTAAGAACGATGAATCTTTAGCAGTTTCTGTCCAAGATTCCATGGGAATATTCTCAGAAACCCTAAACGCATACGAATTCGTTAACTTCGAGATAGATAATGGCTCCGAGATCGAAATCTGGCCAGGATCGGACCATTATAAGTTTAGAATTTCGTCAAAACGATGTATCTTTAGCAGTTTCCGGGATAGATTCCATGGGAATATTCTCAGAAACCCTAAACGCACACAAATTCGTCAACTTCGAGATAGATACTGGCTCCGAGATCAAAACCTGGCCAGGATCGGACCACTATAAGTCTGGAAATTCGTCAGAACGATGAATCTTTAGCAGTTTCCGGGCTAGATTTCATGGGAATATTCTCAGAAACCATAAACGCACACGAATTCGTCAACTTCGAGATAGATACTGGCTCCGAGATCGAAACCTGGCTAGGATCAGACCACTATAAGTCGTAAAATCGTAAGAACGATGAATCTTTAACAGTTTCCGGC
>NW_020620825.1:14539073-14540352 GCF_003573695.1 Papaver somniferum | reverse complement strand
AAGTCTGCAAATTCGTCAGTACGATGAATCTTTAGCAGTTTCCGGCCAAGATTCCATGGGAATATTCTCAGAAACCATAAATGCACACGAATTCGTCAACTTCGAGATAGATACTGGCTCCGAGATCGAAACCTGGCTAGGATCAGACCACTATAAGTCGGAAAATCGTAAGAACGATGAATCTTTAACAGTTTCCGGCCAAGATTCCATGGGAATATTCTCAGAAACCCTAAACGCACACCAATTCGTCAACTTCGAGATAGATATTGGCTCCGAGATCGAAATTTGGCCAGGTTCGGACCACTATAAGTCTGGAAATTCGTAAAAGCGATGAATCTTTAGCAATTTCCGGCCAAGATTCCATGGGAATATTCTCATAAATTCTAAACGCACACGAATTCGTCAACTTCGAGATAAATACTGGCTCCGAGATCGAAACCTGGTCAGGATTGGACCACTATAAGTCTGGAAATTCATAAAAACGATAAATCAGCAGTTTCCCGCGAAGATTCCATGGGAATATTCTCAGAAACCCTAACGCACACAAATTCGTCAACTTCGAGATAGATACTAGCTCCGAGATCTAAACCTGGCCAGGATCGGACCACTATAAGTACGGAAATTCGTAAGAACGATGAATCTTAAGCAATTTCCGGCCAAGATTCCATGGGAATATTCTCAGAAATTCTAAACGCACACGAATTCGTCAACTTCGAGATAGATACTGGCTCCGAGATCGAAACCTTGCCAGGATCGGACGACTATAAGTCTGGAAATTCGTTAGAACGATGAATTGTTAGCAGTTTCTGTCCAATATTCCATGGGAATATTCTCAGAAACCCTAAACGCACACGAATTTGTTAACTTCGAGATAGATACTGGCTCCGAGATCGAAACCTGGCCAAGATCGGACAACTATAAGTCTAGAAATTCGTAAGAACGATGAATCTTTAGCAGTTTCCAGGCTAAATTCCATGGAAATATTCTCAGAAACCCTAAACGCACACGAATTCGTCAACTTCGAGATAGATACTGGCTCCGAGATCGAAACCTGGCCAGGATCGGACCAATGTAAGTCTGGAAATTCATAAGAACGATGAATCTTTAGCAGTTTCCGGCTAAGATTCCATGGGAATATTCTCAGAAACCCTTAACGCACACGAATTCGTCAACTTCGAGATAGATACTGGCTCCGAGATCGAAACCTGGCCAGGATCGGACGACTATAAGTCTGGAAATTCGTTAGAACGATGAATTGTTAGCAGTTTCTGTCCAATAT
>NW_020620825.1:14524252-14535450 GCF_003573695.1 Papaver somniferum | reverse complement strand
AATTCATAAAAACGATAAATATTTAGCAGTTTCCGGCCAAGATTCCATGGGAATATTCTCAGAAACCCTAACGCACACAAATTCCTCAACTTCGAGATAGATACTAGCTCCGAGATCGAAACCTGGCCAGGATCGGACCACTATAAGTCCGAAAATTCGTAAGAACGATGAATCTTAAGCAATTTCCGGCCAAGATTCCATGGGAATATTCTCAGAAATTCTAAACGCACACGAATTCGTCAACTTCGAGATAGATAATGGCTCCGAGATCGAAACCTTGCCAGGAACGGACCACTATAAGTCTGGAAATTCGTAAGAACGATGAATCGTTAGCAGTTTCTGTCCAAGATTCCATGAGAATATTCTCAGAAACCCTAAACGCACACAAATTCGTCAACTTCGAGACAGATACTGGCTCCGAGATCGAAACCTGTCCAGGATCGGACCGCTATAAGTCTGGAAATTGGTAAGAACGATGAATCTTTAGCAGTTTCCTGGTTAGATTCTATGGGAATGTTCACGGAAACCCTAAACGCACACGAATTCGTTAACTTCGAGATAGATACTGGCTTCGAGATCGAAACCTGCCCAGGATCGGACCACTATAAGTCCGGAAATTCGTAAGAACGATGAATCTTTAGCAGTTTCCGTCCAAGATTCCATGGGAATATTCTCAGAAACCCTTAACGCACATGAATTCGTCAACTTCGAGATAGATACTGGCTTCGAGATCGAAACCTGGCAAGGATCGGACCACTATAAGTCTGGAAATTCGTAAGAACGACGAATCTTTAGCAGTTTCCGGCAAAGATTCCATGGGAATATTCTGAGAAACCCTAAACGCACACGAATTCGTCAACTTCGAGATAGATACTGGCTCCGAGATCGTAACCTGGCCAGGATCACACCACTATAAGTCTGGAAATTCGTAAGAACGATGAATCTTTAGCAGTTTCCGGCTAAGATTCCACGGGAATATTCTCAGAAACCCTAAACGCACACAAATTCGTCAACTTCGAGATATATACTGGCTCCGATATCGAAACCTGGCTAGGATGGGACCACTATAAGTCTGGAAATTCGTAAGAACGATGAATCTTTAGCAGTTTCCGGTCAAGATTCCATGGGAATTTTCTCAGAAACCCTAAACGAACCCAAATTCGTCAACTTCGAGATAGATACTGGCTCCGATATCGAAACCTGGCCAGGATCGGACCACTATAAGTCTGGAAATTCGTAAGAACGATGAATCTTTAGCAATTTCCGTCCAAGATTCCATGAGAATATTCTCAGAAACCCTAAACGCACACAAATTCGTCAACTTCGAGACAGATACTGGCTCCGAGATCGAAACCTGGCCAGGATCGGACCACTATAAGTCTGGAAATTCGTAAGAACGATGAATCTTTAGCAGTTTCCTGCCAAGATCAAAATAGATACTGGATTCGAGATCGAAACCTTTCCAGGATCGGACCACTATAAGTCTGGAAATTCGTAAGAACGATGAATCCTTAGCAGTTTCCGGGATAGATTCTAAGGGAATGTTCACGGAAACCCTAAACGCACACGAATTCGTTAACTTAGAAAAAGATACTGTCTCCGAGATCGAAACCTGCCTAGGATCGGACCACTATAAGTCTAGAAATTCGTAAGAACGATGAATTTTTAGCAGTTTCCGGCCAAGATTCCATGGGAATATTCTCAGAAACCCTTATCGCACATGAATTCGTCAACTTCGATATAGATACTGGCTCCGAGATCGAAACCTGGTCATGATCGGACCACTATAAGTCTGGAAATTCGTCAGAACGACGAATCTTTAGCAGTTTTCGGCAAAGATTCCATCGGAATATTCTTACAAACCCTAAACGCACACGAATTCGTCAACTTCGAGATAGATACTGGCTCCAAGATTGAAACCTGGCCAGGATCGGACCACTATAAGTCTGCAAATTTGTAAGAACGATGAATCTTTTGCAAATTCCAGCCAAGATTCCATTGGAATATTCTCAGAAACCCTAAACGCACACAAATTCGTCAACTTCGAAATAGATACTGGCTCCGAGATCGAAACCTGGCCAGGATCGAACCACTATAAGTCTGGAAATTCGTAAGAACGATGAATCTTTAGCAGTTTCTGTCCAAGATTCCATGGGAATATTCTCAGAAACCCTAAACGCATACGAATTCGTCAACTTAGAGATAGATACTGGCTCCGAGATCGAAATCTGGCCAGGATCGGACCACTATAAGTTTGGAAATTCGTCAAAATGATGTATCTTTAGCAGTCTCCGGGATATATTCCATGGGAATATTCTCAGAAACCCTAAACGAACACGAATTCGTCAACTTCGAGATAGATACTGGCTCCGAGATCGAAACCTGGCTAGGATCATACCACTATAAGTCTGGAAATTCGTAAGAACGATGAATCTTTAGCAGTTTCCGGCCAAGATTCCATAGGAATGTTCTCAGAAACCCTAAACGCACACAAATTCGTCAACTTCGAGATAGATACTAGCTCCGATATCGAAACCTGGCCAGGATCGGACCACTATAAGTCTGGAAATTCGTAAGAACGATGAATCTTTAGCAGTTTCCGGTCAAGATTCCATGGGAATTTTCTCAGAAACCCTAAACGAACACAAATTCGTCAACTTCGAGATATATACTGGCTCCGAGATCGAAACCTGGCCAGGATCAGACCACTATAAGTCTGGAAATTCATAAGAACGATGGATCTTTAGCAATTTCCGTCCAAGATTCCATGAAAATATTCTCAGAAACCCTAAACACACACAAATTCGTCAACTTCGAGACAGATACTGGCTCCGAGATCGAAACCTGGCCAGGATCGGACCACTATAAGTCTGGAAATTCGTAAGAACGATGAATCTTTAGCAGTTTCCTGCCAAGATCGAAATAGATACTGGATCCGAGATCGAAAACTGTCCAGGATCAGACCACTATAAGTCCGAAAATTCGTAAGAACGATGAATCTTAAGCAAATTCCGGCCAAGATTCCATGAGAATATTCTCAGAAATTCTAAACGCACACGAATTCGTCAACTTCGAGATAGATACTGGCTCCGTGATCAAAACCTGGCCAAGATCGGACAACTATAAGTCTTAAAATTCGTAAGAACGATGAATCTTTAGAAGTTTCCGGGCTAGATTCCATGGGAATATTCTCAGAAACCCTAAACGCACACGAATTCGTCAACTTTGAGTTAGATACTGGCTCCGAGATCAAAACCTGGCCAGGATCGGACCACTATCAGTTTGGAAATTCGTAAGAACGATGAATCTTTAGCAGTTTCCGGGCTAGATTCCATGGGAATGTTCACGGAAACCTTAAACGCACATGAATTCGTTAACTTCGAGACAGATACTGGCTCCGAGATCAAAACCTGTGCAGGATCGGACCACTATAAGTCTGGAAATTCGTAAGAACGATGAATTTTTAGCAGTTTCCGGCCAAGATTCCATGGGAATATTCTCAGAAACCCTTATCGCACATGAATTCGTCAACTTCGAGATAGATACTGGCTCCGAGATCGAAACCTGGCCAAGATCGGACCACTATAAGTCTTGAAATTCGTCAGAACGACGAATCTTTAGCAGTTTCCGGCAAAGATTCCATGGGAATATTCTTACAAACCCTAAGCGCACACGAATTCGTCAACTTCGAGATAGATACTGGCTCCGAGATCGAAACCTGGCCAGGATCAGACCACTATAAATCTGGAAATTCGTAAGAACGATGAATCTTTAGCAGTTTCCGGCTAAGATTCCATGGGAATATTTTCAGAAATCCTAAACGCACACAAATTCATCAACTTCGAGATAGATACTGGCTCCGAGATCGAAACCTGGCCAGGATTGGACCACTATAAGTCTGGAAATTCGTAAGAACGATGAATCTTTAGCAATTTCCAGCCAAGATTCCATTGGAATATTCTCAGAAACCCTAAACGCACACAAATTCGCCAACTTCGAAATAGATACTGGTTACGAGATCGAAACCTGGCCCTGATCGAACCACTATAAGTCTGGAAATTCGTAAGAACGATGAATCTTTAGCAGTTTCTGTCCAAGATTCCATGGGAATATTCTCCGAAACCCTAAACGCATACGAATTCGTCAAATTAGAGATAGATACTGGCTCCGAGATCGAAATCTGGCCAGGATCGGACCACTATAAGTTTGGAAATTCGTCAAAACGATGTATCTTTAGTAGTCTCCGGGATAGATTCCATGGGAATATTCTCAGAAACCCTAAACGAACACGAATTCGTCAACTTCGAGATAGATACTGGCTCCGAGATCGAAACCTGGCTAGGATCATACCACTATAAGTCTGGAAATTCGTAAGAACGATGAATCTTTAGCAGTTTCCGGCCAAGATTCCATGGGAATGTTCTCAGAAACCCTAAGCGCACACAAATTCGTCAACTTCGAGATAAATATTGGCTCCGAGATCGAAACCTGGCCAGGATCGGACCACTATAAGTCTGGAAATTCGTAAGAACGATGAATCTTTAGCAATTTCCGGCCAAGATTCCATGGAAATATTCTCAGAAATTCTAAACGCACACTAATTCGTCAACTTCGAGATAAATACTGGCTCCGAGATAGAAACCTGGCCAGGATCGGACCACTATAAGTCTGGAAATTCATAAAAACGATAAATATTTAGCAGTTTCCGGCCAAGATTCCATGGGAATATTCTCAGAAACCCTAACGCACACAAATTCCTCAACTTCGAGATAGATACTAGCTCCGAGATCGAAACCTGGCCAGGATCGGACCACTATAAGTCCGAAAATTCGTAAGAACGATGAATCTTAAGCAATTTCCGGCCAAGATTCCATGGGAATATTCTCAGAAATTCTAAACGCACACGAATTCGTCAACTTCGAGATAGATAATGGCTCCGAGATCGAAACCTTGCCAGGAACGGACCACTATAAGTCTGGAAATTCGTAAGAACGATGAATCGTTAGCAGTTTCTGTCCAAGATTCCATGGGAATATTCTCAGAAACCCTAAACGCACACGAATTTGTCAACTTCGAGATATATACTGGCTCCGAGATCAAAACCTGACTAAGATCGGATAACTAAAAGTCTAAAAATTCGTAAGAACGATGAATCTTTAGAATTTGTCGGTCTAGATTCCATGGGAATATTCTCAGAAACCCTAAACGCACACGAATTCGTCAACTTCGAGATAGATACTGGCTCCAAGATCGAAACCTGGCCAGGATCGGACCATTATAAGTTTGGAAATTCGTAAGAACGATGAATCTTTAGCAGTTTCCGGGCTAGATTCCATGGGAATGTTCACGGAAACCCTAAACGCACATGAATTCGTTAACTTCGAGACAGATACTGGCTCCGAGATCAAAACCTGTGCAGGATCAGACCACTATAAGTCTGGAAATTCGTAAGAACGATGAATCTTTAGCAGTTTCCGGCCAAGATTCCATGGCAATATTCTCAGAAACCCTAAACGCACATGAATTCGTCAACTTCGAGATAGATACTGGCTCAGAGATCGAAACCTGGCCAGGATCGGCCCACTATAAGTCTGGAAATTATTCAGAACGATGAATCTTTAGCAGTTTCTGGCAAAGATTCCATGGGAATATTCTTACAAACCCTAAGCGCACACGAATTCGTCAACTTCGGGATAGATACTGGCCCCGAGATCGAAACCTGGCCAGGATCAGACCACTATAAATCTGGAAATTCGTAAGAACGATGAATCTTTAGCAGTTTCCGGCTAAGATTCCATGGGAATATTTTCAGAAATCCTAAACGCACACAAATTCATCAACTTCGAGATAGATACTGGCTCCGAGATCGAAACCTGGCCAGGATTGGACCACTATAAGTCTGGAAATTCGTAAGAACGATGAATCTTTAGCAATTTCCAGCCAAGATTCCATTGGAATATTCTCAGAAACCCTAAACGCACACAAATTCGCCAACTTCGAAATAGATACTGGTTACGAGATCGAAACCTGGCCCTGATCGAACCACTATAAGTCTGGAAATTCGTAAGAACGATGAATCTTTAGCAGTTTCTGTCCAAGATTCCATGGGAATATTCTCCGAAACCCTAAACGCATACGAATTCGTCAAATTAGAGATAGATACTGGCTCCGAGATCGAAATCTGGCCAGGATCGGACCACTATAAGTTTGGAAATTCGTCAAAACGATGTATCTTTAGCAGTCTCCGGGATAGATTCCATGGGAATATTCTCAGAAACCCTAAACGAACACGAATTCGTCAACTTCGAGATAGATACTGGCTCCGAGATCGAAACCTGGCTAGGATCATACCACTATAAGTCTGGAAATTCGTAAGAACGATGAATCTTTAGCAGTTTCCGGCCAAGATTCCATAGGAATGTTCTCAGAAACCCTAAACGCACACAAATTCGTCAACTTCGAGATAGATACTAGCTCCGATATCGAAACCTGGCCAGGATCGGACCACTATAAGTCTGGAAATTCGTAAGAACGATGAATCTTTAGTAGTTTCCGGTCAAGATTCCATGGGAATTTTCTCAGAAACCCTAAACGAACACAAATTCGTCAACTTCGAGATATATACTGGCTCCGAGATCGAAACCTGGCCAGGATCAGACCACTATAAGTCTGGAAATTCATAAGAACGATGGATCTTTAGCAATTTCCGTCCAAGATTCCATGAAAATATTCTCAGAAACCCTAAACACACACAAATTCGTCAACTTCGAGACAGATACTGGCTCCGAGATCGAAACCTGGCCAGGATCGGACCACTATAAGTCTGGAAATTCGTAAGAACGATGAATCTTTAGCAGTTTCCTGCCAAGATCGAAATAGATACTGGATCCGAGATCGAAAACTGTCCAGGATCAGACCACTATAAGTCCGAAAATTCGTAAGAACGATGAATCTTAAGCAAATTCCGGCCAAGATTCCATGAGAATATTCTCAGAAATTCTAAACGCACACGAATTCGTCAACTTCGAGATAGATACTGGCTCCGTGATCAAAACCTGGCCAAGATCGGACAACTATAAGTCTTAAAATTCGTAAGAACGATGAATCTTTAGAAGTTTCCGGGCTAGATTCCATGGGAATATTCTCAGAAACCCTAAACGCACACGAATTCGTCAACTTTGAGTTAGATACTGGCTCCGAGATCAAAACCTGGCCAGGATCGGACCACTATCAGTTTGGAAATTCGTAAGAACGATGAATCTTTAGCAGTTTCCGGGCTAGATTCCATGGGAATGTTCACGGAAACCTTAAACGCACATGAATTCGTTAACTTCGAGACAGATACTGGCTCCGAGATCAAAACCTGTGCAGGATCGGACCACTATAAGTCTGGAAATTCGTAAGAACGATGAATTTTTAGCAGTTTCCGGCCAAGATTCCATGGGAATATTCTCAGAAACCCTTATCGCACATGAATTCGTCAACTTCGAGATAGATACTGGCTCCGAGATCGAAACCTGGCCAAGATCGGACCACTATAAGTCTTGAAATTCGTCAGAACGACGAATCTTTAGCAGTTTCCGGCAAAGATTCCATGGGAATATTCTTACAAACCCTAAGCGCACACGAATTCGTCAACTTCGAGATAGATACTGGCTCCGAGATCGAAACCTGGCCAGGATCAGACCACTATAAATCTGGAAATTCGTAAGAACGATGAATCTTTAGCAGTTTCCGGCTAAGATTCCATGGGAATATTTTCAGAAATCCTAAACGCACACAAATTCATCAACTTCGAGATAGATACTGGCTCCGAGATCGAAACCTGGCCAGGATTGGACCACTATAAGTCTGGAAATTCGTAAGAACGATGAATCTTTAGCAATTTCCAGCCAAGATTCCATTGGAATATTCTCAGAAACCCTAAACGCACACAAATTCGCCAACTTCGAAATAGATACTGGTTACGAGATCGAAACCTGGCCCTGATCGAACCACTATAAGTCTGGAAATTCGTAAGAACGATGAATCTTTAGCAGTTTCTGTCCAAGATTCCATGGGAATATTCTCCGAAACCCTAAACGCATACGAATTCGTCAAATTAGAGATAGATACTGGCTCCGAGATCGAAATCTGGCCAGGATCGGACCACTATAAGTTTGGAAATTCGTCAAAACGATGTATCTTTAGTAGTCTCCGGGATAGATTCCATGGGAATATTCTCAGAAACCCTAAACGAACACGAATTCGTCAACTTCGAGATAGATACTGGCTCCGAGATCGAAACCTGGCTAGGATCATACCACTATAAGTCTGGAAATTCGTAAGAACGATGAATCTTTAGCAGTTTCCGGCCAAGATTCCATGGGAATGTTCTCAGAAACCCTAAACGCACACAAATTCGTCAACTTCGAGATAGATATTGGCTCCGAGATCGAAACCTGGCCAGGATCGGACCACTATAAGTCTGGAAATTCGTAAGAACGATGAATCTTAAGCAATTTCCGGCCAAGATTCCATGGGAATATTCTCAGAAATTCTAAACGCACACGAATTCGTCAACTTCGAGATAGATAATGGCTCCGAGATCGAAACCTTGCCAGGAACGGACCACTATAAGTCTGGAAATTCGTAAGGACGATGAATCGTTAGCAGTTTCTGTCCAAGATTCCATGGGAATATTCTCAGAAACCCTAAACGCACACGAATTTGTCAACTTCGAGATATATACTGGCTCCGAGATCGAAACCTGACTAAGATCGGATAACTAAAAGTCTAAAAATTCGTAAGAACGATGAATCTTTAGAAGTTGTCGGGCTAGATTCCATGGGAATATTCTCAGAAACCCTAAACGCACACGAATTCGTCAACTTCGAGATAGATACTGGCTCCAAGATCGAAACCTGGCCAGGATCGGGCCACAATAAGTTTGGAAATTCGTAAGAACGATGAATCTTTAGCAGTTTCCGGGCTAGATTCCATGGGAATGTTCACGGAAACCCTAAACGCACATGAATTCGTTAACTTCGAGACAGATACTGGCTCCGAGATCAAAACCTGTGCAGGATCGGACCACTATAAGTCTGGAAATTCGTAAGAACGATGAATCTTTAGCAGTTTCCGGCCAAGATTCCATGGCAATATTCTCAGAAACCCTAAACGCACATGAATTCGTCAACTTCGAGATAGATACTGGCTCAGAGATCGAAACCTGGCCAGGATCGGCCCACTATAAGTCTGGAAATTATTCAGAACGATGAATCTTTAGCAGTTTCTGGCAAAGATTCCATGGGAATATTCTTAGAAACCCTAAACGCACACGATTTCGTCAACTTCGAGATAGATACTGGCTCCGAGATGGAAACCTGGCCAGGATCGGACCACTATAGTCTGGAAATTCATAAGAACGATGAATCTTTAGTAGTTTCCGGCCAAGATTCCATGGGAATATTCTCAGAAACCCTAAACGCACACGAATTCGTCAACTTCGAGATAGATACTTGCTCCGAGATCGAAATCTGGCCAGGATCGGACCACTATAAGTCTGGAAATTCGTAAGAATGATGAATCTTTAGCAGTTTACATGATAGATTCCATGGGAATATTATCAAAAACCCTAAACGCACACAAATTTGTCAACTTCGAGATAGATACTGGCTCCGAGATCGAAACCTGGCCAGGGTCGGACCACTGTAAGTCTGGAAATTCGTAAGAACGATGAATCTTTAGCAGTTTCCGGGCTAGATTCCATGGGAATGTTCACGGAAACCCTAAACGCACACGAATTCGTTAACTTCGAGCCAGATACTGGCTCCGATATCGAAACCTGGCCAGGATCGGACCACTATAAGTCTGGAAATTCGTAAGAACGATGAATCTTTAGCAGTTTCTGTCCAAGATTCCATGGGAATATTCTCAGAAACCCTAAACGCATACGAATTCGTCAACTTCGAGATAGATACTGGTTCCAAGATCGAAATCTGGCCAGGATCGGACCACTATAAGTTTGGAAATTCGTCAAAACGATGTATCTTTAGCAGTTTCCGGGATAGATTCCATGGGAATATTCTCAGAAACCCTAAACGCACACGAATTCGTCAACTTCGAGATAGATACTGGCTCCGAGATCGAAACCTGGCCAAGATCGGACAACTATAAGTCTAGAAATTCGTAAGAACGATGAACCTTTAGCAGTTACCGGGCTAGATTCCTTGGGAATATTCTCAGAAACCCTAAACGCACACGAATTCGTCAACTTCGAGATAGATACTGGCTCCGAGATCGAAACCTGACCAGGATCGGACCAATGTATGTCTGGAAATTAGTAAGAACGATGAATCTTTAGCAGTTTCCGACCAAGATTCCATGGGAATATTCTCAGAAACCCTAAGCGCACACGAATTCGTCAACTTCGAGATAGATACTGGCTCCGAGATCGAAACCTGGCTAGGATCAGACCACTATATGTATGGAAATTCGTAAGAACGATGAATCTTTAGCAGTTTCCGTCCAAGATTCCATGGGAATATTCTCAGAAACCCTAAACGCGCACAAATTCGTACACTTCGAGATAGATATTGTCTCCGAGATCGAAACCTGGCCAGGATCGGACCACTATAAGTCTGGAAATTCGTAAGAACGATGAATCTTTAGAAGTTTCCGGGCTAGATTCCATGGGAATATTCTCAGAAACCCTAAACGCACACGAATTCGTCAACTTCGAGATAGATACTGGCTCCGAGATCGAAACCTGGCCAGGATCGGACCACTATAAGTTTGGAAATTCGTAAGAACGATGAATCTTTAGCAGTTTCCGGGCTAGATTCCATGGGAATGTTCACGGAAACCTTAAACGCACATGAATTCGTTAACTTCGAGACAGATACTGGCTCCGAGATCAAAACCTGTGCAGGATCGGACCACTATAAGTCTGGAAATTCGTAAGAACGATGAATTTTTAGCAGTTTCCGGCCAAGATTCCATGGGAATATTCTCATAAACCCTTATCGCACATGAATTCGTCAACTTCGAGATAGATATTGGCTCCGAGATCGAAACCTGGCCAGGATCGGACCACTATAAGTCTGGAAATTCGTCAGAACGACGAATCTTTAGCAGTTTCCGGCAAAGATTCCATGGGAATATTCTTACAAACCCTAAGCGCACACGAATTCGTCAACCTCGAGATAGATACTGGC